>NC_133942.1:16077500-16157500 GCF_031877795.1 Strix aluco | reverse complement strand
TGTTTTTATGCACATCTCTGTACGTGAAAATGTTCTTGGGACGGAAGAGCTAGTGCTTACTAAATTTCAGTCACATTTTCAGGGACCCAGAACATCCACCATAAGGATTGGCAGTTTGGAGATGACACTGGTTTAATTCCAAATAAATTACATGTTCCTGGCTTTTATTTGTGAAAGATATTTGTGTTATAGTTCAGAAATTTAACAGTGCACACTACATTAATTAATAATAAAACCTCTAATAGTAATCAGTAAGATACATAAAAGAGACATATGAACTTGAAGAACTTCCTTTATTCATGGGCACCACCATCAAAATCACCAAGTGGTCTCAGTAAATTTTGAGAAATTTGCATTTCTTCAAGATGGCAGAAATACTTTGTTGAAGCCTGTTTTATGTACAGAAGCTGTTTTTGTAAAAGATTACATGAAAGCATATTTTAGCTTGGCTAGAAAGATGTCCTTCAAGGATTTTGGAGATATCTTCTGTGGCTCAAACAGCTATGAGTTAGGAGAAAAAAAACCAGATGTGTAAATATGCACAGTTTTTAGATTAATATAAAATCAGTGCTTGCCAGAAGAATCATCATGTACGGCCATGATGGATGGAAATGTCTCTTGAAAGACTGAGAGTGGAAAAATACAGTACCTATTTGTAAGAGAAAGGTTATTTTACACAGTATTGAGTAGCAGCCCATAGGAGCCTCCAAAGAGTTTTGAAATATAGCCCAGATTTTGCATGCTGTGCATTAAAGTCAAAATGAATGTGCAATCAATGGCAAACCACTTGAATTTTGCTTACTGGCTCACCTTCCTTCGGAGAGTATTCCAAGATCTTTTCAGAGTCCTTCCTTTTGCAACCAGATGTTCAAATTTATCCTCACATGCCAATATAAAAATGAAACTTAATATGATAAAAAAAGGCTGGGAAAATAAGAATCAACACATGAGGTTCAAAGGAAGAATGGATCTGGGACTGTGAGCATTCATCCAAGGGATCTTACCTCAATTCACATTACTAGGTTTGTTTTGTATACAAAGTTTTGTAAGACCAGATCCTAAATTCTAACATTTTCAGAAGTATTTTGTTGAATTATTTTGCAGCTGTTCTAATTTCCTAATGTGAACTGAGAAAAGAAAGAAAATGTAGAGTTAAAACTAGTTATGATCAGTCAAAACTAGAAAACAAACAAACAAACAAACAAACAAACAAAAAACCAAACCCAAAACGAAAAACACTTGCTGGTTAAATTCAATCCTGTCTGGCCATAAGTTGTTAGCCTTTCTCCTGTTGAGTAATATTTGATTGATTTTACTGAGACTATTTACAAGTACAGTTCACTGACATTGCCAGTTGAATTTCATCAAACAACACACTCTCATTTTAGTCTCATTTTAGTGATGGTTCCTCCTGTTCATGCCAGCATTAAAGAAGGAGCTGTCCTTAATCTTAACTGTTTGTACATTACTGGACCTAAAGACATAACTTCCTACCTGCATGTACCCTACAGAAAGGCAAACCTGAGTTGTTTAGACAAAATCCATGAAAAAGAAAGAATAGATAGACATCAGAGAAATCTCAACAGGGGCTGAAAGAAAAAGGAGACAGAAAAATCCATTACAAATGAAAATAATAAAGTCTCTTAAACTTTAAGGAAAAAATAGAGGCTCATTTTGTACAAAGATAGTGAGATGTGTTCATTGATCTTTTTAAGAGTCAAGAAGAAATTGGCCAGCAGCTGAATAAAAGAAAATGAAGTTCCATTAATACAATCCATCGAAAGACAACTCGGGTAAATTGATCAATGCAGCACAAATAATTTCTAACCTTTCCCCTCTTTGGAGAAGATGCTTGGTTTTTTGTTGTGACTTTTTTTTTCCCTCCCAAAGAGTGTAAACAGCATACATCACCAATTTCAAGTGCTTTTTAGATGGCTTTTCTAGCAATAATTGGAGAATTTCTGGAACTAAGCATGGTAATAGCTTTTCTTCCGTCCCTCTCCTTCATTGCAGCCTTATTGCCTTGAAGAATATCAATACACTGAGAAAGTTTGAGGTATTTTCTTTTCCTCTTTTTTAAACTCTCAATCATCTTACTCCCTTCTCTGCCTCCTCCTTCAAAAAGTTTCTGAAAAATCTGGCAATTAAAAAACTGATGCAGCCATCACTATGGTATCTGTGTACTCAAGAGAAACTTCATAGTGACTGAAATGCAGAAAGAGCCCAAAGGCCAGAAGAGGTTTTGTCCTTTGAGAAGTCCGTAACAGCCCCTGCTACAGAGCCTGGCCCTTTACCTCAAACAGTAAAGATCTTGCTTGTAGTACTGGCGGTCCTTTCCTTTGAATTCTTTGTATTAAGCGGATGTCAGATGTCATACACAGGAGAGAGCATTTGAGATCTGAAACTGCTGCTACACAGGTGCAGCATCCTTTATCCAGAGGAATTATGCAGGCTGGATGGAGGTCCCAACTTCCTTCTTTTTGGAAAAGTGAATATCCTCAGCTCCCAGAAGTGTGACTGAGAAACAAACGTGTTTATGGTAAAATAAATCTTTAAGTATTTGAAGATGCTTCTTTTCCAACTCAAAAAGATCTCTGAAAATCAAAAACATGAAAACCAAACTTTACACTTAGGATGTGGCATCTTCCCACAGCATAAAGTGCAAATATAAAGCTATTTTCATTTTGCTTACTGGGATAAAATGCTGTGATTTGCATTGAAGCCACAAAGTAACAATTAGAGTGTGGCAGTTAATGAAACAAAAGAAACAATGCGGCACCTTTTTGAATAGGATGTAACCTGTGTTTATATGGAAAGGTTTGTGCTGTACCCATGGGTTTTAGTAAATGAAATGGGCCTTCGCATATGCTGCATAATTGTCAAAACATGAGGCTTTGTGGTCGTATACCCAAAACGCACTCCATTTTATAAAGCTGCATCACATAACTCAGCAGCATAATCATTTTCTTCTCCATGAGCAAGTTGTCTCTTACCCCTGAGACAGTGCTTCATTCAGGTCAGGTATGAAGTTATGTGAAGGTCAGTATGGGAAAGATCAAACTACACCTGTCTAGATCACACTCGCTCTGCTAATAAAAAGGTACATTCCCTGCCTGGCTTGCACGCATAAATACTTAGTAAGATCTTACACAGAATGGTAAAATGTTCCACAAAATGATTGGGTCCTAAACTCCACAGAAAAGTCCTTGAAAAAAAATCATTATCCAAAATATTTTAATACAGACATCTTTCTGATACAGCTTTCATTGCATGCAAATATTTAAGCTCATGCTTAAGCATGTTCTGATATCCCATCATTGAACCTGCAGAGGGGCATTAGTGATTCAAAACGGTATTATCCACTGACAGATAATCATTGTCTGTTCAGAAACTTCTCGTTTTACAGCACAGCTGGTGTCTATCAACTGTGTTAAAGAGTGGTGCAGGGAGATTTGTACAGTTTAGAGATTTTTTTAAGAGAAAGTGTAGAGTAAATATCAGCAATCACCATCTGAGTAAAATAGTAAGAAGCCAAGACCCTCTTTGCTCCTTTATAGGAAAGGATGAAAGACTCGATTTCCTTATTCTTTATTACTTAAGTTACCCCTACACAGAAGTATTCAGACATCTTTCCATTTAAATCCTAGAATATGTTCTAAAAGCTTACCCAGATAGTTATTTTCATTTTTCATATCACCAAACATATAGAAAACCAAATGGATTAATTAAAGGAAGTGTTAAATGAGATGTTTATAATTTTCATACAGAGGAAATTAGCTTGACTTTTAGCCTGAGGATATCACATCAGACAGACTTCTTGATGCATCTGTAAAGATCAGTATTTTTTCACAAACCAAATGAACTTCAAATTTTACAAGGTTGTGTCCAGCAGTGAAGTCAAAGTCACAGGGGATTCTGGGAGCCAAGATCACATGGAAGATGTTTTATTGCATGATGGGAAAACTGGGAAAGACTGAACTTTCAACCTTTTTTGTGAAAGCATACGAATACAAAAATCAAGCTGATATACAATAGCAACTAATCATCAAGAAAGACAATTGTTAGTGACTTATGAAAGAAATCTCCAACAGATAAGAAACAATTGGAAAATATTACTGGTTTTCTGCACCTACACTATTTAAGCTTGGAAAGCAGTTTTCCTCAATGAGTTTTATGAGACAATCAGGGGTGTTAAACAATAAGGAAAGCAGGTCTTCACCCCTCTTGGATTTTAGAAAGAAAGGAAAGAGTATATCGTTAACACTTTAGGTCCTTTACTTCATAGCACAAGAAATCCGGAGGTAAGTAATGATGCTATTACTGTCATGTGCCAGGAGAGGCCAGAACCAGGGGATAGAAATGAATATGTGGCCTCTTGGATCTCTCTTCCTTTGGAGATATCTCTGCCAAAATAGTTTCATTTACATCTGTGTGCCTTACCAAAGCCCAGGAAATATCAAGGCCTTCCTGAAAGTAAATTTTTTGTATACTGTGCATGAATCCACAGACAAAGATAATGCTGAGGGATGGGCATTAGCAATGGAAAAGATCTTCTGAGCCCTGCAAAAATGGGTTTTTTCTTTTCTTTCTTCATCACTTTCTTGAGCTGTGCCATTAGACAGATCTCCAGCCAGATGATACCTGTTTTGTGCTCCTGATTTTGACCCAAGTATAAAATGTACTGTACTGCTCTACTTGCTAATACTATAACAGATTATTTTTTACTTCCTCTGTTTTCTCACGGTGCCTGGCAGCATTTTCTCTGCATTCTCTCCTAGTTAAAGAGGTGGGCGATCAGTGCTACTTATCAGATAAATTGCTATAGATTCATCATTCTCCATCTCTGTCCTGAAGAAGCAGTCACACATCTGATGTTAATCTTAGCATTACATTCTGTATAACAAAACTTCTTGTGAAAACTCTTCCTATATTATATGTAAGGATGACAATATTAGTTATCCAATGGCATTTGCACATGTACAGTATCATTTCCAAAATCCTTGGAATTTTTCTTACATGGAATCTGCTAGGTTTAATGAAGCTTTTAACTTACTGCATTAAATGTCCCCCAACCCATAAGATGGATATAAAGTTATTGTTAGATGAAACACTGTTTGATTTGGCAACAGGTGGACTCCCTAAGAGGGATTTCCAACTATCTCTAATTTCTGTCAGTTTGAAATAGAAGTACTGCATCCAGAAGTATAGATTTTCTTCTAACAAATGTAAAGCAAGATAAATCCATCCAGAATCTCACCCCACTTTGGTATACAGTCACAGTTATTGCAGAGTCCAGCACTGTGGCAGACATTTAAGGATGGGGAAATCTAGGTAGACTTGCAGTAGTCATGTAGAGTGAAGGGTGAGTGAAGGGTCAAATTACACTAAGTAGACTATATACTGAGTTTCTTTTCATTATTTTTCGTTTTCTCAGTTTATGCCACAAATTTACCACTTTGCGACACAATGTTGGTTATTATTTTTCTTTTTTCCCCTTGTCTGTTAAATTTAATAGAAAAATCCAATTATCATGTAAATAGAGCCTTGCTATAATTGTCACAAACAAGTTAGCATAACAATGAAGAGCAACAACTTTCTGAAGTCAAAGAAAGCACTGATTTATGACTGTCTCTGAGGTGTGATTGATATAGAATGTTTTGAAGGAATATTTTCATCATTTCTTCTTTATTTTACAGCCTGCTTCCTCAGATCATCCTAGCTGAGGCATGTTTGCAAAGGAAAGTTGCTTTGGAAGAGGGAACTTTCCACAAATTCATTTTCTTTTCTTTAAAGAAGGGGGAAAAAAAAAAAAAAGCCTACAAAAGCCATTATTTAAACAGCCTCCTTTTTAAAATGTTTCCGGCAGATGTTTATGTAGAGAATGTGCTGGAGCTCCTTCAGTAAGACACAGAAGTGACATTTCTTGAGGGTTTTAGTTGAAGAATTTGTCTTTCACATCATGTCTTTAAACATCTGCAAAAGGCAACAGAATCTTTATTATCCTGCTAACTTGAAGAAAGGCGCAATGCACAGTCCTGAGTCCTTAAAAAATGGTATTTAATGGGACTGACAGATGAGAAATATCTAGCTCTAATGTTTTCCTTCAGTAGAAATTCACCTCTTGACCTTATGACTCCAGAGTATGGCTGCTGCCTTCTAAAAAAGAACATTTCCTTCCATTCAGATGTGCTTTCTATGGTTTTGTTGTTTTGTTTTTCCTTATTGCTCAGTTATCTGCTTTAGGGGAAGGTATCATTGTCAGGATTCAAACAAAAATAAAATTATAAATACTGCAAGCACGCTTGTGCTAGGTCTGTTTATGGCACTTGTGCTTCCAACCCTCTTTTAATTTCCTCAGTTGGATATTTTTCTTCTTCCTCACAAAAATCAAAGCCGCCTTCTTTTCCTGCCTTTTCTTTTAAATGGATTTTGAAAGAGTGGTGTAATTCAGCTTTCCTATTCCTTTGCTTGAGTTTGGTTATTTGCTGCTGTGCAGAAAATATGGACTGGGATCATTACTTGGGCTGCCCAGGTTGCCCCTCCTACCTTACAAAGTAACCTTTTTAAGTCTATCTTTTGGTTTTCTAGTTTGTTTCGGGTTCTTGGGGAGGGAGAGGAGGGGTAGGTTTGGCCGTGGGTTTTTTCACTCTCCACTGTATTGTATTTCGGTTGTCGAACCTTTTTTCCCCCCTCCTTCTTCTTTTTCTCTTTCTTTTTTCTTTTTTCCTCCCTCAAGGGTTTTCTCTGGGAAAAGTTTTCTGGGCTTCCATCCAGCCAGTGTCACAATTCACAGCTGTACTGTTTGATTCAAGTACTTCAAGCTGCCAGTGAGGTAGAGCCAAATGAGATTAAGGGCTTTTTTATTAAAGCAAGCACCCGCATGTGCTGGTATGGTTAAGGCTACGTCAGGCGTTCCAATATGAACCCCAATTTCTGGAGACCTTTAGTTCTCAAACATAAAATATTTATGCCAGGCTGAAATCTGACCTAGATGTACTCATCTGGGAGGAGCTGTAACTCTTTGGAAAGAAATGGTTTGGCTTTTATTAAGTTACAGCTTCAAGAAAGGAAAATGTACTGATTTCAGGATAAGCAGCTAAAAAAACCACCAACACCGAGAGAGATAGCTATGTATGTTAAAAAAAGCAACAGGCATAAACTAAATAAGATATTTTAAATGAAGTCACGGTGAATTTTAAGGGAAGCATGCTTTAGGTAGCAAGAGATTCATCTCTTAGCTTCCTTCTCTGGCACACGATGAATTTGAACCCTCCATGCTGGTCAAACGCTGATACTCCCAGCACTGCCTGGCCCATTGCCGGCAGCAGGGCATCGCCTGCAGCACTTCTGCTGTTAGTCCCTGCCTTCCCAGTTCTGCCTGCTGCACCCCAAATGTCACCTCTGAGGCCCAATCACACTGCCCAGCGATTTAAATTTTTTTTTTTTCTGTTGGGATCAATCGTGCAGAATTGGTGATATGATACAAAATACCACTGTTTCTTTTGATTTCTGCTGTGAGTCAAAATCTGAACCAACATTTCCAGAGAGAAATGCATTTTTAAGCTCCCTTTCCTTTCAAAAAACACTCAAATTAAAACAGTTCTTTTTATACTGATTCTTATCTTTTGTGTCAACATTTGTGAAGATAAATTAATTGATATTTTAAACATAAACATACATGTGTCTATGGAAAACATGTTATGCTGTAGTAGAGCTGATCAAAAACATTTTTAAAAAAAGGAAGAAAATGAGAAGCTTTACAGAAAAAAAAAACCAAATCACCACTATAAATTTTTTTCTATAACTTTGGGCCAACTATAAAATGGATCAGAAGGTTTTGAAGGTTATTGACATTTCAAATTTTGAAATGCTCACACAGAAGTAGACTTTTTCAATATTAGGTCACTCTTTCTTTTTCCTTTTTGTCCAGCTGTGTTACTAAGCATCACGTGTGCCTTGATAAAGCCTCTGCACACACACTGACAGAGACAACCCTTCATCCTTTCAAGACAGAGGTGCTTTTATATAAACATATGTCTAGGATGGCACTGTGGTTGGCAGTGAGAGCTTTAATTCTCTGTCCAGGAGCCGACAAGACAGCTACAGCTCTGTGTTTGCACCCAAGGGGCCATTTCAGGAGAGGGGTTTACCTGGATTCAGGTGTAAGGATTAACTTCAGCTGAAGAAAATAAAAGCAAAACCAACTCCTGAGAGTAATTTCTTATGAATTGGGCCATTTTTTATTTCAAATCTCCCCTTTTGGTATAAAATAAATCACTCTCTGGGAAGAAACAAATAGAAAATTTGGAGGGATTTTTATTTACTGTTGAGTTCTTTAATTTCTTTTAGAGGATTTGTAGTTCCCCAAGATGTTTCATTTTGGTTTAGTGGTAGATCATGTAACCCTGAAGTTGCTAATCCAGCTTTAGTTTACCTGTCACAGTGCGACAGCACTGTATCAAATGCCAGCCTCGCCTTGGACCATATGTTTTAACTAATTTTGTATCATAACTGACACTGTAAATACTGTATGTCAGTCTGTATGTCACTGTCCTACCATTTTTAAGAGAGGAATTCAGGAGAGGGAAGGAAGGGAGAGTAGAGCTAAACCTGTAATAAGTCTGACATGTTTGCATAATTGCAATATAATGCGGTTGTTCAGCAAGTCCTCCTGATCAGGCATTTTTTTGCCATTTCCTGGATTTTTCACTTGTAACCTAATGGTATCAAGATACAAATACCCACATCCTCATCTCTGCTGCTCATGTAATCTTAGCAGTGATTTGAGACTTAAATGCTGAGAGACTGCTTAAGTCTACAAGACTCTGAAATCAAAGGCAGCAACATTAATATTCTGTGCAAATGTGAAGAAGCCATGAAAGCTTTGTTTGTTGCTAAAGAAACCAACTAAATCAAACAAGTTGAAGAAAACAAAGACTTGTATAATTGTTTTAATTAAAACTGCTGCTTATTCCAGCAAAACTGCAGCACAGTTGCGCTCTCCAAGTATCTCCTGCTTTAGACTTGCATACTCAAAAACTATTCTTAAAAAGTGAAATGAAACATTGCCAGCCATTTCCCAGTCCCCTCTGACACAAAAGCTCCTAAGCAAATTGCAAGAAACCCATGAAAACTTTGTGATGTTTACTTCAGATTTTATCCAAGAGGAATTTATGGAACTCGCCATGGAACTCCAAAAGCATGTTATCTCAAATGAAATGTAATGCTGCTTAAATCTTCAAAGAACATCATGGCATTTAGCCATAAAACTCGCTGTGACTTTAGACATTCAAAAACAGCATTAATTCCAGGATCAGACTGCCCTATATGGTTATTTTAAGTCTTCAGGGACACAAGCATGCTTTCCTGAGTCTGGTCCTTCTATACATTCAGTCTCCAATAAAAGTTAGAGCAGCCTAGCAACTGTTCTGCCTTTCACTAGCTGCCAAGCTCCTTCACCTCTTCCCACCACACAAGGTGATTTTGGCATCTCAAAATAAGTCAGATACAGAAGGGATCTTCTTCCAGCTTCTGGAACCAGTCCAAGCCTCTGCTTCTTAATGCAAAGTATGAATGATACAAATACATCTCAATTTTAATTGAAGGAGAATGTCTGACCTTTCTACAAAATAGTATCACATGAGGTTCCTGTATTTCTTGTGACCTTTCCAATGCTCATAAGGCTTTTAAGCATGCAAGTTCAGCTTAAATTTGAAATCTTTTGTCTTCCTCAAGTATAGATTGGCTTCCACTGCAAAATTTGGGCCCACATTTCACTGTTAGTATATGAAGCCAGCGTGTTGTCACTGTGTGGTACAGAGGCAGTTATAAAATCTGAACCACACTTACTTTCTCCTCCCAAATAATCTGTTCAGATACTGCAGTTTGGCTTGAGCCTGTCTTTTATCTTCTTTACTCAGCACTCTGAGAGCTCTTTATCTTCACCAATACTTGGATTTGTGTAAGTGTATGTTGGGAACCATTTTTTGTATATATTAATTTATGTTATTTCAAAGACCTTCTTTTTTTCAAGATTCCTTAGCATTAGCATTTGTAAGCTTGGGGCAGGGAGGAGGGCTAACTATTAGAAATATCCTACAGGAAGTCATAATTTATCAATGAAAGACTTGAAATTTTCTTCTGAACATATGTCTTGTTGAGCTCTTTGGAGGCTGTAAAGGACCTTATAGTAACAACTCTCTTTTATTCTTTTCTTTCTTTCTTTTTTCTTTTCCAGTGACTGGATAACTGAAATAATTTGAAGTCTGTTTTTACTAGAACCTGATCACCACCTGTTTGAGTGAAGAAACTGAGGACTGTTTGAAAGTAATGCCTTTGGCAACACATCTTGCTCAGACTGTCTCACATCTTCATCTTATCATATAAAAGGCTTTTCCAAGCATTGCCTGAGAACAGTGAAAACCTCATTATGAGCTGAAAACTGTTTGGGATTTCAATGCTGATAATGAAATCCTATTTATGGAATTGCTGAATACACAGATAAAGGCTAAAAAGCAACAGTCTACTAGACAAAATAATAGTTCAAGGGAAAAGGAGTAATGTAATTACATCATTCCTATTTTATAATGGCCTTTTCCTTCCATGTACAAATTGAAAAAGAGTCAAAGAACCGTGAGATACAATTGTTTCTGGCATCTTATAACCTGATTTCAGAACTTACATGGGTTTCCTGTGTCCAGTTAACATTCTGGTAGTACACAAACGCCGCGATCAGACAGTGCCGAAGATGTGGAAGCATTTTTCTTCTCAACAGCCTTTAGGCTCATGTAATAAAAGGTGTGAAGCCCCACCAGAGAAGGAAGGAAGGAAAAAGTAAGTAGGGATCAAGAACTTCCCATCATTTTCTAAAAGCCAGGCTAGGTCTTCTCATGAGTATTGTTGTCTCCGAACTGTTAACAGAGATATATGTATGGCAAATATAGCCTTGCCTGACTAAAACCATCAGAGACATGCAAAGCCAAGACATGTTTAACAGGAAGATGTGTGTTGTAGGGGAAGAAAGGCTATACAGTTTCCTAACTCTCTACTTCATTACTTGCTTTTATTCCACTGAAATCAGTAATCATGTCAGAATAGAGCTAGTGAAATATGATGGGAAATAAGGCCCTTTAATATAAGCCTCTCTGCCTGTCTGTCCTTTTATATGGCACCTCCCAACATAGTGTCTGAGTGCAAAGTTCTTCACCCTCATCTGATTTAAAACTTAAAATGGATGCTGTGAAGACCTATCGTCCGTAGTAAACTGCTCGAGATGAATCAGCTGTTCAGATTAGCCTCACAGGAATGATAATGGGGTTCTCTGTTCACAGCTGAGTTATTTAAACTGTCTGATTTGGTCCACAGCTTCCTTGGACATTAATAGGTTGACTGCTATGTCGCTGAACTTAGTGCATGAAAGGTCAGCCTTTGAAAAGCTAAATAAGGTAAGTGCAAACTGAAGCATGTTCCAGGCGATACTGTGTACTCTAAATGCACTTGAAACCCCTAAGAATCACTGCTGCTCCTTAGCATTTTTCCATATCTGATTTCAAAGTGGTAGATCCTTGGATCAATACTTTGATTTTGATCTCTCCTCCACCAAGGAGATTCAGGGGGTTGCTCACATGTTATAAACATATGCTCCTCCTGATGCATCTTGAGTAAAGTGGATTGAAAACTTCTTAGAAGATAGCTTTTCATCAGCAAATGCTGACTTAGATGAATTTGAAAGGTTTCTCAGGACTATAGGAATTTTGCTGAAATTGCTGAGAAGCAGCCTTATCAGGTGGGGACACTTTTCTTTAGTAAAGATGGAATGCTTCATTTGACTTTTGTTTGATTATATTGTACATTCTAACATAATATTGTGCACACCTTGAAGTGATTGAGTCAAAATGAAGAATTTGAACAGCATCAAGATGAAATGTTTTCAACTGTCCCAAAACAAAAACGTTTCAGTTAAGGTAGCTTTGATGATCTCTACATTACAGCAATTTCATTTTTGTGGTGTCATTTAGATTATTATTTTACTCCTGTTAAAAAAAAAAAAAAAAGGCAAATTTTGGCATGCTGATATTTCCTCCAGAACCAGCAGCCGTCCTTTTCTGCAGCCCATGAGAGTGATTGGAAAAGTCACAGTAAGAGCATCTCTCTTTCTCTTCCCCAAGTTCTCTCTTTGATGTGGGACCATGGTGGAGGGGAGAGGAGGGAGAAGGATAAGAGTTAGGTTTATCATCTATAAATAGAGACAATCCTTCACACTCACTTTCTTGAGTAGTCTTAGAGCACTGGGAGAAAGAAGAACAAATAAATCTAAGAAATGCTGGGAAAGTTCTGTACATTTCAGGAACGTTCCACAGTAAAAATTGGTTCTGGCAGTTGAAGTTTAGAGGCTTATTCTTTCAAAAAGCACCATCAATTAGTTTCTCAACTTTAATTCTGTCCTGTGTCTACCAGCTAGAAAGCTTGTTGAGCAATAAGCATAAATGTTTGTAGAATATAAATCATTGCACATGACTAGTTCACCATCCACGGAAAGCATTACTACTTGTTTTCTACTTACGTGGTTGTACAGTTACTGCAATTTCCTACTAGGCAAAGTCAGAACCTTGGTTCAGGCCTACATTTTTAGACTATGGGAGTTATAAGCTGAAAGGTGTTGGGACTTTTAGCAAAGAAGGGTTGTCATCACACTTTGACCTGAAATGGAATAAAACTGTCCATTGCTAAGGGACCTAATAGCAAAGCTGTCAACATTACTCAAAAATATTTTTAAAAGAATTGTCTTATAAGGGCTTTACCATATTGGATTTCTTCTTGCTTGTTTTTTTTTTCCCATAGGTGAAGAGGATGTGGAAAATATACCATATATGGAAAACTATATTAAAGGATCATTTTGTGAGAGGTAAGCAAATAGGCTGTGCTGGTGATGATTAAAAACAGTCCAATCTTATGTAAAAAAGGATAATAAAAATCCTGTCCTCTAAACCAACAAGCAAGTAATGCCTAAGCCAGGAAGCTCGAAATCAGCAAAATAAACCTTATTCCAAAAGCTGGATTTGGTTATTAATTGACTGATTTCCTACCAATAAGAGCACGCTTTCAGGCTGGTGAGCTTGATGAGAGGTACTTGAAAGCCCAAACTGAACAAGCATGTGAAATATTTAAGGCCACATTTTTATATTTATTAAAAACAGCCTAAATAATTAAACTAGTTGATTCACTAGTGGCTTTCAGGCTCATGCCCAGAGTGAAAGGTCATGACCTGACATACCATGGCCCCACTTGGTACCGATGATTGACAGGAAAAGGAAATAAGTTGATATCTTTCACGTGGGAATCACAGCTTGTAGCAACTATGAGCAAGTGGGCTATTTGGACTTTGTGGGAAAAGTTAATTGTGTTATTATTCAAAATCTTCGTTCCCAAAGTTGGTTCGATGGTGATTTATTTACTTATGTGATAAAACAGCTGTGTACTGTAATAAAATACAGGTCACTTGCTGATGTTTAATGCACAAAAGTGGGGATATGTTTGGTTTCTTTTACTTTGAACTTACATTCATGCTAGGCAGCAGGGATGACTTTGAATTGTTAGGAATTTTCTGTTAGTGTATTGGAAATAATTAATGTTCTCATCATACTATATATTCTTCCGTGCTTAGTTATGGGGAATGAGGAAGGCACCATACACTGAAATATGAGCGCCTCTCCACCATATGCTTTCATTATTTCTTTATAATGATAAAAAGGGGCTGCATTCAGTGCCAGACAATGTCATGGCCCCAGAGATTTCAGTGGTCTGCAGAAAAAAGGAGAAAAAAGCATTTATGATATGAATGAGGATTTGAAATGGCTTTTTAAAAAAGACCTAAGATCCACTTTCACCCTGAATTCTGAAATCACTTGAAAGATGTCTAGATGCAAGGGAGTTTGAAGAATAGCAACTTTCCACCAGGCTGTGTTTTATATGCAGTATCACTGCCATCTTGGCCATGCTTTGTTACAAGGTCACATAATTGTACCAAGCAATAGGGCACAGTCTAACTTTACGTATTGTCTGATTTGTTCTAGCAATGAACCCTGTCATCTTTATCCAGAGTACATATTCTTTATCCCAGTCATTTACAAGTTAGCTAACCGATGCACTTTCTGTTTATCGCTCTGAGGTGAGAAGTACAGTGGATATAGTATCAGCTGGCCTGTTATTGTGCCTTTCTGCTCATTCCCCAAAGCCTGAAGTGTGGGGACAGTGTGAACTGCACTGGGGTGCAGCTCCATACCATACTCCAGGTATTTTCTACGGTTTTGCAGAAATGCCATGCACTGCCAGTTCCTGCAGTGTTGTGTTGTTTACTGGTATATGGACTGTTAGATGATAATGGTCCCATTAAAAGTCCCATTAAAGTCAAAAGTAGTTTTACCCCAGAACACGGGTCCCATTGTGGGGAAGGATTGCACATTTCAGCTCTGTGTGGCACAATAGCTTGGTTGATGTAGCAGTCAGTCCTGGCATTTTCCTCAGACTATCTCCAGTCTAATTTCTTTTCCTAGTCTTTCTTCATATCTTATTCTCAATACAGAGGAAAGCATCTCTGCTCAGGAAGCTGTGGAAACTCTACCACTTGTAGCACATTATCTAGGAGAATTTTAAGCCTTAAAATAATCTGATTTTAACACCAATAAACAAGCCCAGTTACACCATAAATCAAGATAAAGGTTGCTTCACGCAGTGTAAGAGCTGGTGGTATTTCTCTTGCATTGTTTTGATGTCATTCCTTCATATTTGACATTGGGCAATAGTGCATGATATTTTAGAAATAGTATAGACTACAGATCCTGCCACAGGAGTACAGGTCTGTGATGAGTAAATTATAGTTACTGGCTGAGAAGGAGAAATGAAATCAAGAAAAATGGGTCCAGGGGCAGTAACATACTCCAAATTGAAGATCTTTCTGGAGCAACACCAATCTACTTCCTCTGAACATTTCAGCAGAAGGGGGAGCTACCCAGGATACCAGCTTTTTTTCAGCAAAAAAGGTATGTACATCCTGTACCTCTCTGTCCAGAAAGGAAAAGGCCATGATTAACCCAAACCCAGCTATTTTCTAGAATTTATTCAATTACAAAACTACTGAAAGACTACAAACTAGAGACCACAGGTATCACCAAAGCTGTCACTGAAGTACCAGCTGCAGATATGTGGAAATTTGTCCACTGGGTTAGAGGCTACAGTTTGACCTTGCATAGCCCATGAAAGTGTTTAAAAATTGTGATGACTTTGGTTTATGACTGATTTTGGCTAGATTCAGCCTGAATATCAAGAGGCAAAAGGCTCTCTATCCCATGCCAATTCTCTGGTCTTTCCATTCCACCTCCCCACCTCCAGGCTTTCTGTTTCAGCAGCTCCCTGAAGTGAGCACCATGACTGTGAATCTAGAAGTGAAGAAGCCCACGCTCTTCAGAAAAGAGCAGTTATTCTTAGCTTTGTTTTGCTGATGTTTTTCTTTCTTTTTCTTCTTTTTTAAAGAAAACAGAAAGCCTGCCAAAATTTGGGCTCTTTGATGTGCTTTGGAAAGGAAAACAATGCTATCTATCCAAGCCCTCTGAAAGGAACAAAAATATGTCATTTTAAGGCATGAATTACTTGAGAGGAACAATCAATACATTTCACAATTAAAGTAAAGAATTTTTGAATGTTTTGCTGGAAATTTTTTACTAAGAAATTTTCAGACGCATTTGCCTGTTTCAGTGAAACTTTCTTTGAGAAAACTTCCTGAATTGTATGGTAGGTGAAAGGCAGAAGGGGGAAGAAAGAAGAAAAACTGCTATTAGCTGTAGAATATGTAATAATCTAATAATATCCTTAGGAAATATCCAAGACCCCATTCAAGCTTTTCTTCTGTCAATTTGGATTGAGTATGTGAACCTGCCTCATCCATTTTACTTATCCTACCTTAGGATGAGGGAAAAAAAATCATAAAAGCGGTATCTGTTCTGTTTTGTTTGTTTGTTGATTCAGCTTTTAGTGGAGACATTGCTTTATAAAACTCTTCAGCTGTAAATGAGCCCCTGACTTCATTGTCTCATAGTTCTGAAATTTGTTTAAAATGGAAGCATCCCAGGTTGGAATCTTTGTCCTGTAAATATAGGGAAGCTTTTAAGCCTCAATCATAGGAAGTCATAACTGAATAACTAAACTTCTGTTTGGCCTCTCTTTTTAAGGTTGCTCTTCCATCACCCCAACAAATCTTGAAAGAGTTGATTTATGCAATGAGAGTTTTTGACATTTTTATTAAGTCCAGGCACTTAATAAAGACATTCTTTCTACAGTGTGATTAAACTGATGTAAAGAAGCACTTGTGTTATTTCTCTCCTTTTATTGAAGATTTTTACAGATTTCCTTTTTTACCTTCCTGTGACACTGCCTGTTGCATCATTTACACTATGTGCTCTCACTTTCCACTGCAGTGGATCTATGGGAAATGCTTGTACTTGCACAACTTAGCTTTAGAGAGATTTCTATTTATAGCTAGTATTTCCCGTCCAGTATTTTCAAAGAAAAATGAGTAGAAATTAGACACACACTGCAAATGACAGGGATCGTTGCTTGAGGTTTATATGAAGATGTTTGTTCTATCATTGTCTATGCTGCACTGACTCCATGGATTAAGATGGTTTACTTTGAAAGATCACTCCTTACCTCAAGTTCAGACTACTTACTGTTAGAAAGATAAAGAAGCCTGACTTTCAGAAGAAAGGTATTTATTGCTTGAAGGTTTCTTAGTTTGAGTATCTAAAAAATTGAGAATTCTACAACCTCTAATCACCTTGTGAAAGTCCAGGCCAGGATTTCAGACTTTGAGGATAGCAAGCAAATGCCTTAAATTAGAGGTTTCAATTAGAGAATATTAAATTCTCTTCTGTAACAGGAGATGGTTTAGGAGAAATGGGAATAGCCAGGTGGGAGTAATTGGTTTTGGAAGAGTTCTATGTGGGAGCTCTGCCCAGCACTTTCTTTTATTATGCCTGTTTTCCTTCCACAGCTCAGGAAAACTCATATTCATGCACACTCTTACACTTCACTGGGATTCCCTGACTCGGAGACTGTCAGCATCAGCTTATTATACAAGCCCTTTGTTTTATCCTATACAATACATCTCGCTATATGCAATTTGGCCTCTTAACCTGCCGTGAAATATTTCAAGGGCTTGTTGCTGGAAGACGTGTCTCTCTTTGCTATGATTTGTGCAGCCATGGCTGCATTTTCATGACGGCTTATAATGATTCGTGGTGGGTTGCAATACAATGAACTCATGCTGCAGAACAGCACACTGAAAAAGATCTTTCAAATTATTGTTCCGGTGCAAAAGGTGCCCAATCACCTTCCACCTGCGGATTAGTTGGTTGCTATAGGAACGCACTGTAGCTTTTCAGTGCTGCGCTACTGTAGTGCCCAGATTACTGACTCTGACAAACACAATAGGGGAAAAGAATCACGGGTTATTAGTGCTGATGATGATGTGATGTTATAAACCTAGGGTGGCATAGAGTGGATGAATAGAGCAAGAGCCTTGAAACGCAAAGGACAGGAGGAGGAGAGGGAGCAGAGTGAAGTGGAGCTAAAGTCATCACTACGGAAATGTTGTCTTTGATCTTATTTTCCACTCTGAATAGATATTTTCATAATATAATGCCAAATGCAAGCAATACTGTAACTGATGGCAGAGCCACTGGTCATGTCTTTGTGTTAGTAGGGGGCTACCCCTCCTCCCTTCTCTTTTCTTCCAGTGAGTACTGAAATCTGAACCTTTTCATTCCTGCAGGATTAACTCTGACCAAGGTCAGAGCAACTAGTCACCAGTATTCTTCATGGGAGAGTCAGGCCTCCTGCATCCCTGGGAAATATCACCTGCAATATCCACCTATGCACAGGACTTCAACAGGGAATTTTGCAGCATCAGAAATGTGTGGTGAATAGCTGAGATCAGATCTCTGTCTACTTTGGTGGCCATAACTGAGACGCAGAAGTTTACGCTACTGAGCACCCTCCTGCAGAGCAAGCTACCTGCACGCTTCGTAGGAGAGAAATAACTGCTTGCAGCTCTGATTTGTAGATGGGCTAAAGTTCCCAGAAATAGTTTTGTTACCACTTGTGCTCGGGCAGGGTGAAGCAAAGGAATAAAATATATCCTTGTCCGTTGCTTGTGTGCCTTGAGCAAAACAAGCTGTGTTTAGTCACAAGTTCACCAGATGGTACTCTGGGGGTTATTGCTGTTATATTACATTACTGCAATATATTAGACAAGGCGCAGTGATTCATTCTCTCTCCTCATTGCTTTAGGAGGCTCTGTTTCTCTCCCGATGGAAGCACAGCTGACCCTGCTGCTCATGACCCTTGAGACCCATGTAGGCTCCCTGTTGGTGCATGTAGGTCTCTCTCAAGGACAGTCAGGAAGGCTGGTTGAATAACAGCACCAGACATTACAGAGAGACGTGGCTTGCATTCATCTCTGTTGGCCAGAGAAGCATATGCTTCAGTGACTCCACTTTCTGATTAGCCAGCTGATTTGTAACAATTTTTTTCAACCCTGACTGCCTCCTCCCTCCTTCTGTACTCCTACTTGACTTGTTTTGCCTTCGCATTGGGCCCTCCTCAGCCTCACAATTGGACCCATGTGACCATCTAAGCTGGGAAATGGCATTGGTCAACCACTTGCTCACAAAATGAATGGAAGTACAGAGTTTGAACTATACTTTTAGAGCACAGGAACTATCAAAATACCACAGAGAGGCATTGTTTTCCCCCACTGCTGCTACTCTGTAGGCTGAAACCCTTAGTCGAGTGAATTATGTGCTGACCGACACCTAACAACCCATACTGGATTGATGCCACATATGCATGCAGGGCATAGGTGCTGCTGTTGGTCAGCTGGACTGCCCCTGGGACCATCTGGCACCCCTCTTTGGCCTCCCTCTCTCCACCATTATGTTTACTGACCAGCTGCTTTTTCTCATTGCCACTGACAAAGCTGCTCAAGCCACTGTTTCCCCTTGCTACCAGAGGAGACAAAGAAATACTACAGCCTTTCACCCTCTCCCAGTGGCTTTGAGCTTCTGGTGCCCTGAGGCACTGTCCTGGTTCTCAGGTTGCCTTCTGCTCTTCACCACTGTTCTTATGGTAGCTAGGACGCTGACATTAGCTTCCCCAGTGCCTTCTTGCTCTCCCTAGCAGCAAGCCCAAGATTATCTATTCCACTTCCACAAATTAATGAATCCATAAGCAATACAAGGAGTGACAAAACTTATTTCAGTTTTGCCTGAGGCATCTAAGAAAGTGATGAAACAGGTTGGTCTGAACATGCTTGGAGCAGAACTTTGCCACAGGTGTTACTGTAATTTCAGGCAACTCGACAACTGCAAATTGGACCCTCTGTCCCTTAGATTATGCTTTTCATTTCATGATCCTCTGGAGGAAAATTAATTTCCCAGGCTGAGCTCCTGTTTGCAAATTTAGAGGGACAGGACAGACTCTGCCTGTATAGTTTTAAATGGGGACTTACAATGGAAATGGAGAGAGACACCTAACCAGGAAAGTATGACAATGTAGCTCCAATAAGATAATGGGAAAATCTTCCATTACTATAGTCCTATGTATATATGACCTTAGCAACGCCCAGGACTGCTATGGGAGCAACAGTGCAACACTCCCGTTATGCCTTATTTTTTTATCAACAATGTTCTCCTTCACTTTGACGTCAGCTTCAAGATTGCTTGCTGTGATGTGCTGCACCTTTCATATTTTCTTTCCAGTCATAATATTGCTTCAGTCGTAACCTCAGCACTTTGAGGAATAATTGTCCCTGACAAGGGGGTGAATCACTGGCAGAGAGTTGATAAGCATTACATACAGATGACAGAAGTCAGGACATATCGGATTACTGCTGTGAATATAATAAAAGAGAGCCTAAACACTTTGGCAGCTCAAAGACAAGCCATTTCATAACTCTCTAGTGGGGCTATTATCTTCCATTTACTGCCACTGATAACCAGGTTGCAACTGTCTCCCTAGGATCTAGTTACAATTCACTTAACACTTAGAGGACCAGACATATTGGAGGACACTCAGATGAGGATAATTTCTTAAAGATCATTTATTTTTAAATTTTTATCTTCCTTGCTCCCCTCCTTATAGTGCGATAAGAACCTAAATCAGGAAGCTTTGAACTTCCTTCGGGAAAGGAGAGTTCATGGTCATCTTCCCTTTAATCTTTTACTCCTGAGTTTCTTTTGAAGCCAGTCATTCGTATCCAGCTGAATAAGTGACAAGCAGCTTTCCACCTCTCTTTACTCTTGTAATGCATGCACCTAGACCTAAAAACTTGTTCTAATACTGACTCCATTAAGTTTACATGTAGGTGTTATGGTTTTATTTTTGTAGCCAGGAAGGAGCACCTGACCTTACAAATCAGGGGGTATTGGTGTGTATCAGTAGCAGATAATTTACAGCAGTGCCAATTACAGTCCACATTGACAGAATCTGGATACAGATGATATTTATATGCACTGTGTGATATTTTGTTTCCAAACCTCCATGCCTAAGATGAGTTTAACACTTCAGGCTCTTACATATCAAAGTTCTCTATTTTAGGCTAAAGAAAAAAAGAATTATTGTGCTATGGCAGAAATCTGGCAAATGACCAGTGAGTCTCCTTTACTATCCAACATACCATGGAGAAATATTTATCAAGCTTAGGGATGAAACCCTCTCTGTGTGAAATGAAACTCTATATTCTGCAAAATTTTTCTCCTGAAGCAATACCATGAGCAGCAAATGTGAACTCTGGTCAGCTTTCCACATATGAGGTGTTTTTAGATGCAAGACAAAAGCTGTTTCACTCTTTCTCAGGCTGAAGATACATACATACATCTGTAGATTGGGAGCCTTATTTTGTAAGTTTGGCCATATAAATCCATACCTGGATTCTAGTCTGCCAGAGCTCCCTTCACAGCCACTGGGTGAAGAATATCTTTGCCAAAGGTGGGTCAGGAGGATGGGAGGGCTTTTGAGACCAAGTGCTATTGGCAACTCCAGGGGGCACATTTATAAATGTATTCCTAGTCCCCATGTAAAAATATTCTCTTTACATTCCCATCACTGGAAGCTCTGCAAAGAAATCTCTCTACTCTCTACATGTGTTTGAATAGCCATATTTAATGAATGAGTAACTAAAATATCCTTTCTCCTCTACTACTCACGCCTTTATCCCCCAGTGCAAACTTTATGTCTTAGCTGGCCAAAATTAGGTCCTACTCTTTTATATAAACTAACACAAATATATTTGGAGATAAATTGAACCGGCCTTTCTTAAACTAAAAATAATAAGTGATGCTTATAGTTGCCTTTTCAGTATGATTTGCATCCCTGCTTGATTTTTGATGGCACAAGTCCTCTTCTGCTACAGAGAACCAATAAAAGACAGCAGCAATTAAGGAGGGAGGAGAAAAGTTCAGTCATTGTTGAAACAGCAATTCCAAGTGGTTTCTTTTCAGGACTTCTGGATCTTAGCACTAACTTCCTAGCAGCCAGGGAAAGCCAGTTGAATACCTTTCTGCCCTGCTTTATCCATCTGTAAAATAAGGGTGATCAATCTTACCTGCTCGACAATTTTGTCACATGGTGCAACCAAGTAATATCTGTAAATTGCTTTAAGATGTTGAGATTAAGGGAATGATGGAAGTGCCAAGTGTTGTTGTTGTTATTGTATTAACAATGTTGGCTGTTTTCACTGTTCATATGGTAGCCTGGCTGGAATTGGGCAGGAAGCCCAATAATACCAGCAACCAACAAGAAACTAAAATAAAATGTTTTACTTAATGAGAGCCTCTGTTTAATCAGAAGCCTGTGTAATTATGTCACAGAGGGCTAAGGATCTAATGTTTTCCTAATACATTTGCTTTTAAAGGGACGATTAACCCTGCATATTTCAAGATGATAAGCTGCTGCTTTGTTCAGTTCCAGATATTTTTTTTTCTGCATTCCCTAGTGGGTCCAGAGAGCACCTGAGAGTCAGAGGATTTTTCTTAATTGCACAATAACTATCTTGTATGTCTGATGCTGGAGTATTTTCTAAAGACACAGGTTATTAGTCCTGGGTTGGATGGGTTTGCAAGAGAATGCAGATGCTGAATTTATTCTACTTTGGCTCCTCTGAGCCATGGCATACATTACAGAAAGCCCTCAGTATGTCTGCCTTAAACAGTCAATATTCTTAGAAGGCAGTTTGGCCAGGAAGAAGGAATAAAACTACACCTTACCTTGGATCAAAGAAATCCTGTTTTAAATAATAAAGATTGCTTTCAGTTTACTTCTAAAAGGTATGTTTCTACACACATTTTACAATATCTGTGTACACGTCTGTCCAGTTAGTACTTTTCAAATGTTTTGAAGAGAATAAAGAGCAAAAAATACTCTTTAGCTTCTGAAGACAGCCATCTTAAGAGACACTAAACATCACTCTATATTGAGATTCCAGGGAACATATTTATGCTGTAAGATATGGAGGGAGTGGTTTGATGTCATATACGTGAGATTCTCTGATCTACCCCTCTGTGAAGAGGTTAGATAAACCACATTATGTTCACACTTTATAGATGTTTCATCATCTCCGTTTTTAAAGGTCTCAAGTGAAGATCCCATGGGCTCTCGGGGGAACTTATCTCAGCACTTTGCCAGTAAGAACATTTTCCAATATTAAGCAGTCTCTTCCATGTCATGTTTTGGTTTGCCACAATGAGGATGGAAGACACATTATTGCCTTCCCTTTCCTCTAGTAGATAGCCCCATTCATGAACATTATGTGTTAACAGTGAGATGACATTTACTGGGTGTTTGTTCAAACTCTTTCAAAGCATATTTTGTGTTTGTGTTTAGGTGTGAGAATGGTGAGAATGAGATACTTTTTCCATATAGTATGGTAGTCCTACATATTCCTTGACTGCTGTAAATTGCAATTATCTCCTATTTGAAGCAAAAAAGATTCACCTCCTTTTATACCAGCTGTCATCCAATGGGAATTTGGTAGGAAGGAAAGAGTTAATAATATCATTATCAGGTCACCAACTTTGAAAGGCTCTTCCACTTTGAAAACCATTTTCTTAATTATTTTAAGTTAACACTTAAATGCATAGAAAAAAATCACGTGTAATCTGAAACCCCAGACATGGGGACAGGACTGGATTGAGATAACATTAAAGATTTTATTGCTGTTACATTATAAATTATTTCTATTATGATGGCCCTATGGGTATTACATTCTGTCAGTTCGCTTTCACTGTTACATCACTTAATGTTATTAACACACTTTAGGGTATAACATTACAGTTTTATTGTGGAAACCTTAAACACTTACATCCAAAGTACTGAATCAAGTTATTATCTTAGCTGACCAGATCGGGTCTATTATCATTTTATCACTCATAAAAACCTGTGATTCAATTTGATTTAACACTTGAGGAAAAATCATGGCTTATATATGCTTAAACCTAGTTGCAATATTAATACAAAGCAGGACATGGATGACTTCATTTTATTAAAGCTGAGGTAGCCCTGGGAACTGCATTTATGATCTTTACACCACACAAGAAATTTGATCTGACCTGTTGCCATTTGTGATTCACTAGTAAACTGATAAGATTTTCTTACCAACATATTAAAGAATTGTGAACATTTTACCTTTCTTAATGCATTCATTATACACTCAGAAACCATATACTGATCACAGTGTGCTTACCAAGGAAAAAGATATCTGTTCCTGTCTTGGAGTCTTGCCTTGTAGACTGGAAAAATGTTGCACTTTGAAAGGTGATATGTGCTCCACTGAGTTTAATATTAGAAAACAAAATAGGCCCTTGTTTCTGTGTTTGGCATGTAAACACTTCCCTGTGCAAAACAACTCTGTTGTCTTCTGTATAGGCCAGCAAAGCTCTTTAACACTTGCACAAGGTTTAGAGGCAGGAGAAGTGCCACTGAAGTCACCGATTAGCATTGCATAGACAGCTGGTTATTGGTTTTGGTTTCCTGGTTGAGTCAGAATTACAATACGTTGCTTGGCACTGCCTGAAACCTTTGTTAAGTTATCTATTGTTTCCTTTGAGGAGAAGGCGGAAAACTATGTGAAATTTAAAGTGTCTTTTGGAAATGAAATATCAGGATGTTTTAAATTCTGAAAATGTCAAAATGAAACATTTCATCTTTTTAACTTCAAGGGGAGGAAGAGGAAAAGCAGTGCTGAATGACCTTAGCAAGGAGTTTCGCTCCTGCAGCCCATTTCCCACTGAAGTTGGAGAAAGGAGTTTGCTCAGTCCAACATCCAGCAGTTCACCAATGCAATGGCATTCCCAGGCAGTAGAGTGGATGCACAGAACCAACCGGTCCCGTTCTGGCATGCGCACAAAATCTCCCTAGCAACAAAGATGACAGCTTGGTAACAGCAGCTGCTGCTTAATGGAAAACATTAGAAAAATAACTCATTCTAGATCTACATTCTCTCCTTGCATTTTCATATTTATCACAAAAAAAGTTTTCTAAAAAAACCCCACCATCCAGAACTTTAAAAAGCTTTAAGGCGTGAGGGTCAGACACAGAGCTGTACTTTTAAATAAATGAGCTTCAAAAGCTAGGAAAAATGTGACCATGTAATTCTGACACACAAATTTTCCTTTTTAGCCACAGCTATATTGTTTGCAACTTAACAAGTGGGCCTATGTACATGTTGTGGGAGTGGTGTGGATGTGCAATTATTTATTCTTGCATCAAATATGAGGGAAGGCCAAATGTGGGTTAAATTCCAAGTCAGCATTTTTGGTTATTGTTGCTTGAAGTATATCCGTTTCTGCTGAGAGCTGGGCTCACTGGAAAAGAATTAGTATCCTAACAAATGTAGATCACTGTCTCTGGTAAAATCTTTACCCTTTTATTTTTTTTAATAAAAGCAAACACCAAATTTTTTTTTTCTTCCATTGCAAGTGTTCTGAAAAAGTCCAGTGAAGACATAAAGACAACTGTACGTCAGCTTTCCCAGTTAAAAAACAAATCAAAGTAATGTTAGACAGAATCCTAGAATCATAGAACAGTTTGGTCTAGAAGGGACCTTAAAAGTCATCTAGTTCCAACCCTCTGCCATGGGCAGGGACACCTTCCACTAGCCCAGGTTGCCCAAAGCCCCGTCCAACCTGGCCTTGAACCCTTCCAGGGAGGGGGCAGCCACAGCTTCTCTGGACAACCTGTGCCAGTGTCTCACCACCCTCACAGGGAAGAATTCTTTCTAACATCTAATATAAATCTACTCTCTTTGAGTTTAAAGCCATTATCCCTTGTCCTATCACTACATGCCCTTGTAAAAAGTCCCTCCCCATCTTTCCTGTAGCCCCCTTCAGTACTGGAAGGCCACTATAAGGTCTCCCTGGAGCCTTCTCTTCTCCAGGCTGAACAACCCCAACTCTCTCAGCCTGTCCTCACCTGGGAGGTGCTCCAGCCCCCCCGAGCATCTTTGTGGCCTCCTCTGGACTCGCTCGGGCAGGTCCATGTCCTTCTTATGTTGAGGGGCCCCAGAGCTGGACACAGCACTGCAGAGGGGATCTCATGAGAGCGGAGTAGAGGGGGAGAATCCCCTCCCTCATCCTGGGAGAAGGCCACACTTCTCTTGATGCAACCCAGGATACAGTTGGCTTTCTGGGCTGTGAGCACACGTTGCCAGGTCATGTGAGCTTCTCATCAGCCAACACCCCCAAGTCCTTCTCCTCAGGGCTGCTCTCAATCCATCATGTGAAATACACAGATTAGGTGGAGATACATTAACTAGTATCATTCATCAGTCTGAAGTGATACAATTTATTACATGATAATAATGGCCATAGTTGTATAAGTAGTAAAGGTAAAATTACATCATGACTTGCATTAGCAGTATGAGATTATATCCTGATTAATGCACAATTAACTTGTCGTGTGTACAAGGCATGTGTTTGTAGGTGGACAGATGGGTTACACTACATCTCGTGCTCACGTATGTAGCATTTATCACTTTCTCCTAACTTTCTCCTATATCTCCAGAAATTAGATGGCTACATCCTCTAAAATCCTGACACCCTGCCAGCTCAATGCAAAGCCACCTAGAGTCAGTATATAACTAAGAGATCCTTGGAGATGAAGACTGGGAAATCTTGAACACATGCATGAATCCTGTTCCTCTCTACAGATTGGGAGCCTTATCCACAGCTCCAGGGAGACATATCGGAGGTGAGAGCAACAACCTTAACTGCTCTTCTGCTGACAGGCACGTCACCTGAATTGTTTTCAGAGTTGTCTATCACAGCTCCTACTCTCAAGAGAAAGCCCCCAACACACTAAATGACTGTGGATGACAAATTCCTTTGCTCCTTTTTCATTCTGATTTTTGCAGGGGAAAATAATTAAGCTACAGGGACAGCTGAGAAGGATTTTTACTTTTAATTGCAATTACGGATGGAGGTGCCTCAACTTCACATGAACTCCTCTTTAGATGCAGAACTGCGTTATTTGTCCATGTGCTGACATTCAGGTTTGCCTACCCATATGCTTCCTCCCTCTGTTTTCTTCCTGCTGAGTTGTGTGTGTGTGTGACTACACATCTGGGTGTATGGAAACACAAAATAGTGAGGTAGTTAACACTGTTGAAGAGAAACAGAGGACATCCAAGTTTTAATCTCTGTTCTATCACAAACTCGGTGTTTGTCCTCGAGAAGCTCATTTTAATTTCTCTTCTCAGCCTGAAGTGGAGGGC
Source organism: Strix aluco (assembly GCF_031877795.1). NCBI lineage: Eukaryota > Metazoa > Chordata > Aves > Strigiformes > Strigidae > Strix > Strix aluco. Next base: position 16,130,682 of record NC_133942.1, on the reverse strand, counting down.
AGGGATAATATGTTGTTATACTAGCCTACCTCACACTGTATGTGATATTCAATTAGCTGTTTGAAGCTGTAAATTGCTGAGTGATGATAGAACATAACTTTTCAAAATAAATGGCATCAGATTTTTTTTTTTTTGCACACTTTTTAGTACTGAAATCTACCAGAAAGGGTTGGCTGACTTTGATCCTTCCTGTGCTTTATTTTCATGTTTGATGGCTCTTCCTGGTTCCAACACCAAAGGATGGTCATTTTTCAGTGCTTCCAATTTAGAAGCAAAAGCTCATATAATAAGGAAAAATTCTAATCATTTTGTTGTCTTGAAATTTCTTTTCCGGCTGACAATGTTGATTTGCTGATGTGGATATAGGGCACCCAACATTTGGGAACACACAGATTTTGAGTCCAAATTTTTCACATCTTTAGTGTTCAAGAGATAAAGGGAACCATATTATGTTTTAACTCAACTGTTAGAATATTTTTAAGTTCTCCAGAATTACTTCTGCTGGATAGAATTTAGCAGACTAGAAATATTGTTAAAATCTGCATGGCTACAAAAATAACCTGTTAGCAAATTAATACCTAGTAAATATGCTTGTAACAAACAATCCCAGAACAGATAGTGCAGTTCATCTTTTCCATCTCTGACTTTTTTGATTCTGTGATGATTAGCTAAGCTCATTTTAGATTATATTTCTCCTGTCTAGAGTAGACATTTGACTCTGTTCTGTACAGGGAGTCTATTTTAGTCATTAGGAATTCACTTTATTATGCCCTAGTCTCCCTTTTCAATATATCTTGAGAGATACTGTCAGGAGATGATGCTACAGAAAGCTAGCCAAGACTTCATTTACACAAGTAAAAACGAAAAGTGACATCAGCTTTTATTTGAGATTTAGGTCCTGATAAAACAAAACTCAAGTAAGTTTTTACATTAGCATTTAGCCTGTATTTGAGTGCACGCTAGGCCTTAGACTAGCATAGGAGAGACGAGAATCTGGTCTGCTCCCTTTGAAATGTGACTAAAACCTCATGTATTACTAAAAATAAAATCATCCTCTCTCATTCTTCAGGAGCAGTTTGTGTGTCTCTTGAAGTACTTCAAGCTGACACAAGAGAGAGACTTTCAGTTGCACCAGCTGAAATAACTGACTTGTTCTTCACTTGTAAGAGTGATTTAAAATTCAATGATGTATCAATACTTACACTGGCCATAGGCAAAGGTAGGAGGAAAACAGATAATTTCCTTTGTTGGTAATCTCACTATTGAAAGAATTGTGAAGTCTGAAAATGTTAGTGTAGACTTGGGGCATGTTGAGAATTCAAGCAAAATACTTTGGATTGAAGTAGTTAATTGGCAAGTCTGCAAGTTTAGCATTTCATTGTTAAACCTTTAAATGTAAGTTAAAAAAATGTAATTACATTTAAGACAGATGTCCACTTCAAACCAAGAAATTGAAAAAATATCCCTAAATTAAAACCCCCCAATCATGCCATTCTCTAGATACTGTTTTGAGAGGATAAAAAAAAAAAAAAAAAAAAAAAAGCCCAATGGATTTTGCATTGCCAAATTGGTGTTCTTCCTGAAAAAAAAAGTTTTGTGCCCAACTTTGTCCATGCACGCAATTTTTTTGCTGTTGTTCAGAAGACACAGAAGACATCACAGCTCATAGAAAACCAGCATTATCACTGGCTCACACCTGCATTAATTCCCAAATTACCCTCCCAAGGGCAGCTGGAGCCTTCCCAAAACAGACACAGGTAACTTCTCAATCACAAATACCTGGTTTGCCCTCTGAGTAGTTCCCTACCAAATAAATTAGGGGAAGACACACTGTACAGTTAGCACCAGCTCCACTGTCTGGGAGGGCTAGACACTAACTGCTTAATTCTGCTTTTTGAAATTCCCTCTCAGCCCCAATTATTGACGTCTAGGCAGGAAGCCTGTGAGAGCTTAAGGGATCTGACATCCATGACTAAGACAGTTAATACGCTTTGTCAGAACGCTACTAACGGGAGCCAGGTAGCAGCTCGCCTGTTAGCATTACGGAGCAGAAATTGAAGGGGTTTGGGGTGCATCCTTCAAGCTTCAGGAGCTGCTTTGCAATGTTTTTTGAGCAGAGAGCATGCAAGGCAAACGCAAAAGATTATCCCTCCCTCTTCCAGTCCCATCAGTCCCCAGCCCAGCCTGTAATTTGGCAAGATGAATGAAGTGTTTTCGGAGTGTCATCACTTCTGCCTCTGGCAGATTTGCTTCCCCAGTCTGCCTTTCGCCTTTTGGACCTGTCACTCAGCCCTTTGGCAGAGGGGAGGAGGGGGAGGGAGGAGGAAATCATCTCTTTGCTAATCACCTATCACAAGCAATGAAATCCCGCAGGCTCAGTGCCAGCTAGGTACATTTCAAAGGGAAATGGAGGGGGGCAAAGTGTCACTCAAGGCAGATACTTATGAAAGATGACAGTTTGCAAATATCTCAATCTTGGACAAGGCTGCTCCAGTGACACAGAGGAGTGTTGCAAAATTGGAAGAGTCAGCAGCCAACATTTATTTCATCAGGACCTGTCCAATCTTCAGCGATCGCTTGACAGTCTGGGGATTGCTGGCACAAGCCAGCCTCTTTCTATTGGTTGCTTTCATATAGTTTGCATGGATCAGTCTAAAGAGTTGTAATAAATATGTAAAGAAGGATAAAAGGAGTGGTTTTGCAGAGCTGCATCCTCAATGGAAGAACTGGCACAAAGCTGCGCTACCCTTTTTAGCTATGCCAAATAGCAACAGTAGTAATTACACCTCTATTGATTGTTACTGCATGGGAACAATGAGATATAGGCCCTCTCTCACTTGTGGAGACCCCCCACGACTTCCAGCCTCTCCTGATTGCCACCAGCAGCTGCCACAGCAGCGCCCACTTCTCTGAGGAACTTTTCTCCTGCCCGCCCCCAGCCATTGGTGTAGTACAGGAGAGAAGCCCCCCAAGGGTGGAGGGTTGTATTGAAAATTTGCTGCTTCTGCAGGAATCTGGCAAACGCTTCAGAAACTCCACAGCTCTGTGTGGTTCCAGGGGTTTGCCCGGCCCTACACTGCCTTTCCCGCCCTCCATGCCCTGAGGTAACACCACCATGGAGGGTGGGGCAGAGCTGCCAGCTGTTAGTAGCTCAGCCAATCAGATGGCTCCAGTACCATCACATGACCAGTGCAAGGGTTTATTTCCTCCCACTGCAGTACTCAGCCCCCTCTTGGAGGCTGTGGGTGCCATTTTGGGCCATGACGGTTGACTCAGACGAGGAAGGGGATTTGTGGCGTGGAACAAGGTGTGTCTCAGGTACTACTGCAGGTGTTTGTACGGCAACTGGGAAGGACAGTCACTGCAGGGAGGGAGGTGGGCAGGTGGTCACAAGGCCCTGGGAAGCAGAGGATTACAGAACCAAGCAGGTAGGAAGGGAAGAAACAGGGTTAAGGGAGAGGAGCTGTGTTTGCATGTAGGGGAATGGGGTTAGAGCTGGGCAGTAGGATGAGGGCTGCTTGTGGGCTGTTGTGTTATGGGCTGTGAGAGCTCCCTCAGACAGGGAAAGGCACATCCCAGTCCTGAAGTGCTGTTGCCATCAGCTATCCAGCAGGGAAATGCTCCTGTGGGGACTGGTTCCAGCACTGGCTCTCTGCCGTGTTCTGTTGGGTCTGTAGCTTAAAGCTTTGAGAATCTGAAATTCTGATCATCAGGTACGTGCTTCTGCCTCTTAATTGCCCCTGTCATTTCATTTGCCCCTGTTACAAGCTAATTCAAAGGACAGTAACACAAAAATGCTGTCTCCTACAGGAACAATACCCTAACAGATTGAATTACTCTGCTGTGGGCTGAGAAGCAGCAAACAGTTTCTGAAATGCTGTGTAGAAAGGTCTAAAGTAAACACAGTTATTGACAGCAGCAGAGGAACAAATGCAGCTAGTTGGCACAAAAACTGGAAATTCCGAGTGAAGACATTTCCTTTCTTATAATTAACAATTAATTGTAGATAATAGTTGGAATAATCCTATCTCAATATTCACTATTCTCATGGTCAAATATAAGGCCTAAAAGGAGAGGCTAATTCAGCTACTTGCTATGTGGTCTCTTCTTGCATCTCATGCACTAAGGGTATGTGTGTGTGTGGCTCATGGAGAGTATCGTGCATGGAGGTGGATTATGTTAGCAGAATGCAAAACTGCTCTTCTGTTTTAGGGTTTTAGCAATTCAATTGAAATGGATCGTGAATTCAATTAAAGGCCTTGTTCTTCCTTTCTTTATGCCTTGCATATCTCAGAGTTTTGCATAATTTAAGCTATACTGTGGCATAAACCAGCACCCTTATTTCAGTCATCAAAAAGTAAGTGTTTTCTCTGGGATCTCTGGAGTTCAATCAAGATGCACATGGGTGACAAGTGGTAAGAGCCTATAGAGCTCCTGATGAGAGAAGCTATGATTGCTTTTAGTTTAGTATATTGCTAGTATATTTTAACACAACAGATAACTCATGGATGTCAGTAGGACTGTATTATGCTCCAGAATTAATACTGAAAGAAAAGCATACCAACAAGGTCTGCCTATTCAGAGTCCAACAATGTGAAGTGGGAGTATTCACCAGAGGTTCTCAGAAGTGCAGCTTGCTTTTCATAAACACTTAGTTCAGTGGTGTTTACAGGTGTGCTGAGGCCAGTATACTTGTGATGTAGGCCCTAAGGTTAATTTCACACTAGCCAGAATGGTAAAAGTTGCGGTCTTCTGCATTGTCCACCGTGCTAGTGTGTTGAAAAATGGCATGGAGAATCCTCCTCTGCAAGTTTCTCTCTTGGCCTCTGCTGGCAGCCCACAGAAAAGCTGATCAGCTGAGTGGGTGGGTTAACAGGGAGAGGTTAGCACCCTCCCTTCACTCTATTACAAATATCTTTGCCAAAACAAATTATTCTTACTCAAGGATTCCTGGGTAAATCTTCCATCACTGGGGAAAAAAAATGAAGTGCTATAAAAGGCTAGTTAATCACTGCATACTCTGCAAGGAGCAGAAGGCCATTCCAGAGTAATTGGAGTTATCTTCATTATTCTTATTTTCAATTACATTTCAAAATCAAATAACAACTTGCCTTTTAGACAGTTTCATGATCTAAATCCCAGTTCTATAATTTTTACTTAGTGCTTACTTAGACAAAAGTTCTCCTTGATTGTAATGGCCTCTTAGCCTCTCAAAGAAACTTGCAGAAAAAAATAAATTAAAAAAGTTTTGGTCTTTGAAATAGCAGAATCCCAAGCTGTCCACACAAATACACACACAGTTCTTGCAAGTCACCTGTCCTGTTATTTAAATCTATATTCAAATAACTGCTTTTCAGATGCCATCTTGACACCAATTAGACACACAGCTGTGCATCTGTTCATGTATAGGTCTAGATTACTGATGTGTTGTAACTCAGGCCATTGCTGTTACTGCAGAGTAAGCAGAATAATTCTTAATAATTATTAAACAGTTGATGAAAAAAATTAATGGCTGCATCTAAACTATCCGAAGCAGGTGCACAGTCTAGTTGTTTACTGGCCTTCATGGAGGTAGTTGGCTGTGCTCTGGTTCAACAGCTAGTGGACTGATTAGCTTATGCTGAAACATGCAGTGAAATGTCTTCAGAGGTTTTTGGTTCTGGGGTGAAATGTAAGAATTGTGGTTATCTTCTGGATAAGGAGGGCAGGCCTCTGACAGTTATGGAGACATCTCTCTTGTGAGGTCTCCAGTTATTTTGCTCAAGTGTTCCTATACATACAAGTCTGCACATACACATGTGTCTGTGCATATATCCTTATGTCAACACTAACCATCTTGGCAAGATAGATACCAGCTAGCAAGGTGCTTCTGTTTCTCATACCAACACAATTCCATCTCTCTTCAGAAGCCGTAAAAGTGATACAGTCTATATAAAGTTATGTGTCTTCATACCTCATACTCAGTTCCTTAGTCCTCTGAAATACCTCTTGCCTTGCAGGAAGGAAGGTTACTTCAAAAATAAACCCCAAAACCCATAACCAAAACTCTCAATGTTATTCAATGGAATTCATCCCACAGGATGGGAATTCCCATACAGGTCAGGAAAAAAAACCCACCTCCTTTTCTGAATATCACTTTTCATATGGTAAATCCCTCAGAGTCTTTATTGTGGGATGAATAATAGATTAATCATTCCTCTGTGTGCAATGCCGGGGCTCTCTAATGTCACTGATTATTCTATATTGAATAAATAGTGTTGCTAGGTTGATATGTTTAAGGCAAATGAGATGCTTATAGGTATCCAAGAAGCCAGTTAACAAGATCCATTTTCCTCCATTGACTTCTACTCATGTATTAATGAGGTTCAAAAATGTCTTTTCTGTGTGTATCACATAAACGTGCCTTTGTTATTCCCAAGAAGCACACAAATATTTGCTCCATTTATGTTTGTATTAATGTGTCACTGAAGCTAAATCTTCAGAATGGGAATAAATACCATATCCATTAAGCCACTTAAGGGGTGAGTTCTGCAAAACTGTGCTGCAGTTGTTGCCATGGCAAATATCCATATTTAGGGAATTGTGTGACATCAAATCTTGCATAAAGGACCAGGAGAAGGAAATGGACTTCTCCCCAGACAACTGTCACCTACGTATATGTTTTTAAAAAGTTTCAGTGGCTGAATGCGCACTGTATTGAATGGTAATTTAAGAGTGCAAAGTGAGAAAATGCAGTAAAATCCGGAGAAAACACTGAGGGAGGAAGAGAACAGTGAACATCAAGAAAACCAAACAGGGCTCAATAACTGTTGGGCGTAAGTGTTAAGATTTTCTGGGCAGAGAGGTACACCGTTTTCCCCACTAAAGATGAATAAAGATAGTCCAGGAAATGGAGTCTTGTACATTTTTAGATATGCTAGTCCTTTTCCTTTGTCCCAAAGTAGTCTTCTAGGCAAATGGGTTTTCTTTTCATTGACACATGAGTTTTGCTTTTTTGTCCTTGACTTTTCATGCAATGTCTGTGGGTGTTTTGGAATACTGTTAGGCTTAGGAACTGACAGATCTCACAACTGTGATCTTTATGCGGGGAAGTAGATTTACCTTATCTTGAAATCACAGGTAGGATTAGGTAATCTTTTTCCATGGTTTGGAGTGATTCTTTTTGTTTAACCTGCTTAAAACAGTTTTACCTGTAGCAATGAAAATGCCAGCAGACTTTCAAGTAGAAGTCTGGAGAATTGTGTTTCTAAGTTTAAAAAAAATAGGGAAAAAAAACTGACTGAGAAAGTGCAGAGTTTTTTCTGTGGTGTTATATGACACAATCCAAATTGGTTTGTAATTGGAAAATATCTCTAAGTAATCAATTTACATCTTACTGTGTTTTCCTTCTGTCAGGATAAATGAGTAAATTAACTAGGAAAGGTATTAAGATTGTTTCTATGTTACATTTTTCATTATAAATAAAAGGAAAATATTGGAAGTGACTTCTAAGATAGTACCTCTAAGTTTTGGTTTTACTTGAATGTTTTGTGTGGTTAGATTAACTGAATGAAAGAAAAAGAATAAACATGCTTTGGATATTACTGAACAAGGTCTAATATAAAATGCTGACTGTCTTCATGCCTTTTTAGGAATGTGGACATCTTGGGGTTGAATGGAGAATGAATTACACATGGAGGTTGGGACAAGAGAGGAAAGAGTAATATATAGGAAAGCCAAGACATTTACTTCTTTTCTTCACCTGCCTGGAGCAAATTTCCTGAAAACATCTGTAAATGCTGTATAATGGGAAAGCAGACTTGGGCCCATACTGTGCAGGAAGCTCCGATCTTTGCAGCAGTGGATACAATATCAGGATGGTGGCAGAGTGAAGGGTATCTCTATGCATAAATCCAGATCCCTTTTTTCTTTTTCTGGTGAAGGGGAAAGGGGAAACTGGGGACCAGGTTGAGGAACACCTGGGAGCCATATGGAATTTACTGATTTTTTAATTAAAATTTTGTAGCTCAGTTTCAAACATTGCAATAACTTAATACGGAGTAAAACTTTACTGGATTCAGTGCAATAAAGTCCCCTGAATATTCACACGTTGCCTACAAATGGCAATTGTCTTCTAATGCAAGCTGAAAGAATTGCTGTTTCTCTGTGGCCCTGATCCAAATCCACAAAGTCAGTAGGGGGGCCTCTGGCCTCCAGATCAGGTCTGCAGCCTGGTTGATATCTCAGACCTTCTTGAGTGTTTTGAAAATGTATAGGACCAAAAATATGATTCCTTCTCCAGACATTGGAATGTTAGCAAAGAGTGGAGGTCAGACTCCTCCAAGTGATACTTTTGTTTACTATTCATATTCAGGAGGGGGGCCTATTTCCACATATAGCTTGGTCATACCCAGACTCTTATGTAGACCTGTTTGGGGAAATTCCAGATGATGGAAATACCATGAGAAGAGGTTTACTGTCAACATGGCCAAATGTCTGGTAAAATATCAGTACACTGGGAGTCATTCCTAGTCCTGGTTCAGACTCCTGCCTGAGTGTAATCAGCTTCAGCTCATTGCTTTTCCAAGCTAAGGCTGACTGGTTTAAGCTAGAGGTTTTACAGCAACAGACCAAATACCCAAGCTAAGCTCCTCCTGGTTTTGCTTCCCTAAGTCTTTTATTTCTTGGACTGGCAAAAAGGATCCTGTGCCATGCTGAATATCACAGATTAGAAGCTAACTTTTCAATCACTACTGTGAAGACAGAGCAGGATTAGTTAGATATACTAAAATATGGTTTTAATCTTCATTCCCAACTGATATTTTTTATGGCATGAAAATTTTAGAAATAGTAATTTACAGTCCTTATTTAATGTTTTATCAGAAATATAGGAAAGAAAAAGGCAAGAAAGATGCATTCTCACTTCTTTGTTTTCTATATCAGGCAATTGGAAGTAACCAATTTCTTGTAACAAAAGTTGGATTTTAGGAGATTATTTTAGCTCAGTTTCTCATCCAGCTCTGAAAGCTGAGAACATGAACCACATTTGCATCTGGTTTTGTGTGATGGAGTATTTCTTATTCCACAGTCTGGGGTGTTCATATCCTGGGAGGTTTCTGAGTTGAGATGTGTAAAAATCAAATTCTTACAAGAGGCTGGTTTGGTTACTTCTCAAAGTTGTTTTAAACTGGGGTACCAAATAGAAACCTGCTTAAAGACTTCTGATCATCTGAAGTTTACAAGCCAGTGCTATGACCTGTTGAGCCATTTAGCTTGCTACCTGCAGTGTCTGCATTTTTCAAATAAACTGTAACTCTGTCAGGGACCAGACCTTAAATCTGAACCTTCCGTAACTTTTAGAGAGTTTGATATCACATATTACATGAGCCTGTTTCAAGTGACAATACAGTATCTGGATCATAAACATAGTAATGCAGTCCTAGAAAATCACATAGTGTATTTTCTGAGATGACTGGCAGTCTTGCAGGTACTTATAAGCACTTAGTACCTAATGAAAACCAAGCCTATAGAATGCTCCATCTCATTTCTCCTATCCTAATGGGCATACATTTCACATGGGCATGAAAGGATATAAAAGGATAATTACACAAAAAAGGAAAATGTGATTGTGGTGTTCATTGTAGGGCACAGAGGGGAGACAAAACTCCTGGGTCTTTGATTTTTTTTTTTTATCTGTATGCAATTACATAAGTCTACTTCAAAGAGAAGCAGGGTATGAAGCAGTAGTTTGAGATTTTGTGATGGAGATCAGCAAATCAATAGGCAGAAGGACACTCACAGAAAGGTTATTCGTCAGATGAAGTGGTTACTGCTTATTTTGTTACGAGTTTCTTGTACACCTAGGGCAGGAAAGCAAAGGGAATTTATATCCCTGATTTGATTCCTCAGAAGTGTATAGAATAAATTATGTCTAATGACTGACTTTAAAAAGAAAATAATAAAAATGCAAGACTGCCACCAATGTCTTTGAAACACATGCTTTGAGAGTTTGTCTCTGAGACTTAACTTCCAAGTTAAGTCTGAATAGTCCACTGGAGTCAGTCAGAACGGCACAGATGAATGTAAGGGGGAGGGCAAGGCTGACTAATTGAAAACTGGGAGCACTTTGCAAACACTATTACATGAAATGTGAGAAGTGTAACGTGGCAGAAACAAGGCAATGCCTGGTGTAAGCAGTTAATTGTGTTGTACGGTGACGTGTTAGACCAGCGCACTTTGTTAGAACCTGATCTACTGCCATTTCCAGCCTCCTCGTCCCCTTGCTGACTTGGGTTACAGAGATGACCATTTGGGTGAGAGTGTCCCCAGGGGAGCCAGCTTGCATTAACCTGAACATTTCCTCTGTTTGATGTGCCTTTATCATACTGCAGCAGCTCAGTGACTCCAGTTATTTTTTTACTAATGCACAGCAGTGATTTGTTAAAGGAGAATTTATTTAATTCAGGATGAATATGGGCTTTTACGTTAAAAGCCCCAGCTAGTTTTTACCTGTAAATGAGGGTGGCTTATTTGTCTGCTAACGTCAGTGTCAGCTGGGGGCCAGAAGTGCTGTTTTCCATAAATATCTTTTAGAGATCACATATTATTCACTGGAAAAGGGGAACAGAGAAGAGTAGGTTTCTTCTTCACAAAGTTACTCAATCAGGTAGTGATTCTTCAGCACCGCCTTAACACTGCTGTTACTGTTTCAGAAGTAGCTGTAGTCCCATACAAAACCCAATATTGATGCAGTTAGCTACATCCATAAGATTCTCTGCTGTGGTGTCAAAGGAAACTGATCTCTGAAGATCAGGAAATGCCACCTTTCAGTCTAGTGTAGTCCTAAACTTTCCTCAGTTCTGTGTCCATGTTCCCACTCTAAAAAATTTGATATTGTTTGGTGATGGGGTCCTCCTGAATTTATGTATTGCAAAATCCCTCCTATAAGAACCAATTTTACAACTGCGATTCTTGAAAAGTAACTCTAATTTTCCTCATTTCTGTTACTGTGCATATTACAGAGGGTCAGGGAAACTGGTATCTGTCTGTTTACAGTGTAAGCATTAATAATTAAACTGATGCAGAATATTTTGATATTTGGGAACATCTTCCAAAACAACCTTGCTTTGTTTATGAAATAGAAGAAGTGTAGTTGAATTTATTTTTTTTTTTTTTTTGCTGTGGGGTGGGAAATGGAGGACTGTATGTGAATGTTTTTCTGTGTGGATGCCATGGGTAATTTGAAGCTCTTGTTGACTATTGTTATATTCAAATTTGAAGTATTCTTGCTAGGGCAGGTTATGTGGCTTCCAAGCCCAATAGTTCCTTCAGAACCCCTACAATAACTTGAGTCAGCGCCAGACATTGCAATCTTTAGCCCAGAATGGGAAATGAGCATTATTATTGTAGATTTGCAGATACTCACACAACTATGCTACAACCATGGATTTGCACTTAATCCAGTTTAACTAAACTACACTTTTTCTGTTGCTTTACTGGATTGTGTCTGTAGCCAGACAGTTGACAGCCTGTGTAAGAGTGACAGTAAACCCAGGTCAAGGTACAACAGCCCTGTTCCAGGAGAAATACAAATAATTTAATAACTGAGTAATGATAGATTCATTGTTCTATACTAATGTGCCTATGCTCCTGGTCTCATAATTCAGACAGAACAACTGTATTGCCTGAGTTTTGAATTGGAGTGTGGACTTTTGACATGCTTTACAAACATGGAAAAGCCACAGTTCACATCCCATCACTAACCTTGCTGAATGAGCTCATTTCCTTCAAGATCACTGGATGAAAGGCTTGCTCTAGCCTTTGAAAGTGCATTAGTCAAAAGCCCCTGACTCCAAACCATCTTTCTGTGTCTATATTGGAAACCTCCTGCTTCCCAAGAGTAGTCCAATCCTCTCTAGAGGCTGTGCAGAATTTGGGAGAATGAAGGCAACTCTGTCTCTCGCTTCTTCTCATTTTCAGTATGCTTAGGACTCTACAGGCAGAAACACTGAAGACAGGAAAGCTTCTACTTACTAGAAACCTCACCATCCCCTCTTAACATCCATGCCTTCACAAATAAGACCTATATGGACTACTTGGATGTGTCTGTAGGACATGTGATCTTAACAGAAAAAGATTGTTCATGTGCATTGGCTGGATAATGGTGGTAAAAGGTTGAAACCTACAAAATGTGCGGGCACACGCTTAGTGGAAGCACTTCCATAGTGGAAGTGCTTCAGCTCAAACTACCCATGGGGAGCTTGGGGAAGAGGCAGTAGGCTTATCATTAATTCTTCTGCCCAGTTTTCCCAACTGGAAAATAATAAAAAAAAAAAGCCTTATAGGATGAAATAGTGAAAAGTGAAGATGAAGAGCTTTTTTGACAGGTATGAAGTACAGTGTTGTATTACTCTGTGTATTATTTTGCACACAGTACTGGATTGCCCAGACTTCTGAAATGTCTGCCTACCTGTTGGCTTCCTCAAGCAGAGCACAAACCACTCTGTCAGCCTACAAAGAGATGTGGCCTTGTCTAACAAGAAAGTGCAGAAATAAAACACTGGAAGTGTTTCACTACAAAATGCATATCAAAAAAATGTTCACTGAGGTATAGAACCAGCAGGTTCTTCCTCTACTACTTCCCTGCAGATCAAGCTCATATTTAGGAGCAATATGACACTTCCTGCCATGTGGATGGCTTGACTGGGCATTGCTGTAAATTATACATAATGCAACAATGAGTAGTAAAACTAGCCCCAATAAGGCTGACGACAAAGAATAAAGTATATGCTCTCCCTATGTGGTTTTTCAAAAATGAATTATGCTATTAAGTGCCAAGAAGAAAATTAGCTATGAGCTTTTAAATTTAAAATGATCCCCTTTTTAATTGTAAAACAGTGGCACTTAACTGCTATTGATCCAACAGAGACACATTAGGGAACAGGGTCACCATAACTGTTAATATTCACTGCTTAGTGAAAGAGCATCAAAGGACATTTTAATGTCACAGACTTTCTTGGGGAGTTTTTAAAGAAAGCTTAAATCGGCCAGCCTATGAATGAAAAGGACATGAGGTAGACAAATGTAGAAACAAATGTGATAGCAATTTTCTGCTAATCAAATCGTAACTCAGAATTGATTTTTAGGCAAAAGTTTATGTCATATAGATTTCCAAGGCATACCGACATTTAAAAATCTAGAGTACATACTTTTTGTAGACTAGGACTTTATAAAAGATGGTCATCAGGGAGGGAAGGTTTATTTACTGCTGATGCACTAGCTGGCAGCAGGTTCTCTGTGGCTGCTGTCTGGACCATTCTTATTTCATGACTTGGAAGATATGAGTAAACACAGAACAATTTTTCCAAGGGCTTACAAGTGTTTTAGCTGATACTACAGTGGAAGAGCTTATTCTGAAAATCTGTCTCAAGCTGACCACCCAAAAAGTGAAGCTTTGTTTCACCATGCCTGACTAGCAATGCCCATGAATTTGGCATGCCATGCAGCATTATTAACTCTAGTAGTGGCAACACAATCTATTTCCAGATACTAATGGAACATTTTCAATAGTTATTTTTGCAAGTAGAAAGTTTTAAATTGTAAAATTTTCATTATTTTCCTAGTGGGATTATGTCATTGAGAACTTTTGTTTGGCTGTGAATTTAAGTCATACTAACAGTGCTAACTCAAATCTCTTTGGTACATGTCTGGGTATAGCCTAGCCAGACTTTAGGTAATAGTCCATAAATAAATGTTTTTGGTAATCTTTTATTCCAAGTGCTTCAAGGCAGCACTCTGAGAAATTCCCAGTGGTCACTTATTCATGATAGCTTGTTTACGTCCATGTTTAAATTATTGATCTTTTTAGTTTCTTCATCCAGTTTTCATAAGAAAAGGTTAAGAATACAGGAGAGTCTTTGAAAACACAAATAGTATTTAATTTACATTTTGAAGAGTGTGTACTGAGAAAATGTTATCTGTTCTGAACGAGAAAGGTGATAACTCTGCCCCGTTTCTGATGCAGTTACCATGCAGTGTCTCTTTAGACTGCAAACTTCTCAAACCAGTGGGTGGTATCACCATATGTGTCTTGTACAGCATAATGGCCTTCCTAACATAGGGTTAAATGTATATCAATAATATTGTTTAAGGGAGAGAGAAAAATCATAGAAAGAAGCAATAATTTGCCCCTATTTAAAAGTCATTGCTTCAAGTATTAAACTGAACAGGAGACTGTTTCCTACATGCAACAACAACTAATCCAGAGCTGAAAAAGATTTAATATGATTAGAAAGGTTTCTTCAATTTAAAATAAAATAAAACAAGGGTAATTGCCATGCATGAGAAACAGCTTCCTGCCATTCAGGGGCAGCTGGGAGAAATCTTTTATCCGCAAAGACCTTATATGAGAAGTTTGAATGGGGGATGCTTTTATCCTGCAGGATGGAATTTGATAACTAGGCTCCGTACCTCTTTCACTTGTGGGTTATTAGGTCTCTTTCACTCTTGGGATCAGTATAGCGTATGGTTTGTGTAGGAACAGATAGTTCTTGTCTCTGTTGTGAAGACAGTGTGGTTGTAGGAGCCCTCCTGGGACTCTTATAATGATCAGTACAGAAAACTCAAGTCTATCCTGGAGCGGGAAAGTGCATCGTTTAATGAAAACGTTGTCCGTTATTAATAGAGTGATGGTAGAACTGAGGAAGAAGCAGGCCTGGGGGGCCTTTGGGTCTTCAGCTAAGTGTTTCTACTCTGCTTCTCTTTTTTTCTTCCCAACCCCTGGAAAAGAGCAGTTACAGTAACCTGAAGGAAGAGATACAATCAAGAGACAGCCTAGAGCAAGAAAAGGTCTCTGTTGTTTTTCAGTGAGGTCATTTGTAGTTCACAAAGCAAGGTCAGACAGATGAGACTGCTGCAGGCTCTACATGCAGTCACTATCACTAAAAGTTAAATTTTCAATTTTTTTCTTACATGTCTTTCTGTATTTTGTTGGGGGCTGCGTGGGTCTTATTACAGAGCATTTTATCAACTATATTCTCCATAACAAGCAACTGTGTTTGCCTGACTTCCAGAGACTTGTTTTGTTAATCATACACTGTGAAATCAAGTGGTAATCGCACAGGAAAGGGTACACATGGGACATTAACCTATAAACTAACAGAAAGATAGACTGAGATTACAGTTGTTCATTCAGTGAGCTTGCCAAGTGATCACTGACATAAGTGTTAGTCTTCTTTTTCTTGTTTTTGTCTATATTTAATTTTCTCTGTTAATGTCCAGTAGGAAAGTGGAGGGTTTTCATAAATCCATAAGCAGGAGAGCAGTTGCTTGTACAGCCAATTGTATAAGAAGAAATATTTCAATTATGCAGAAGGCGTACCTGTCCCTGCATATGGGTCCTGGTAGAGTATATATTTTTCTGAAATCAAGATAGGGTTAGGAGCAAACAAGTTTTTGATTTGTTTGCTGAGATACAGGAAAGAAATATCAGTATGTGCATATATACATATTCTTTATATATATACACATATTTAGCACATGTATATATTAGTTTTCTTAATAAAAACTTTTCTACACATTTTGATGAAGGCATTTCCCAAACTACAGAGTTTGTTAGTCCTATGCCAACTATCTCCATGTGATAGTTTTGTTTAAAAACAATAAGTAACAAACTGAATCACTGCTGGCTGAACTTGTAGGTGATGACTGTTTTGAAATTGTTTCTTCTGGGTGTAGTCAATCCTGCAAGGTGCTGGTGACTGAGGCAGAATCAAAAAAATACAACTTAGGCACACATTTAACTCTAATTAGATGCTAACATCTCTATAATAATCAGCACCCTGCAAGGCTAAGGCCACAGAAATTTTCAAAAAATGCATTTACTTTTTTGTTTTGTGTGCTTTCTTTAAGGAGAGAGAGATGCAGGGTATGTATGCATGTGCTTAAAATTAAGCATGTGTTTAAATATTTTGGTGGACTAGGTGAAAGTGTTCAGCAGACTTGAGCTTTTTAGGGCCAGATTCTGATGTGTCACAGTGTGTGACTCCTTCTCCTTTAAAAGGAACTCCTCAAGGATTTAGGTACCATTCTGTATGAGTAAGGATGTTAGAAACTGGCCCATAATGTTGATAAATCATTTTTAACAGATGTTTACTATTAAACTGTATCTAACACACTGCAAATACACTGGGCCACAAAATATGTGAGGGTGATATTCATGTAATGCCAGATTGTGCACACATGTTAGTGAGCACTTACCCACTGGGAAGTCTCCCTGAACTTACTCAGATGAGTAAGGGCTTGCAAGACAGAAGGGTTGCGCAATTAAGCCCTCAATAATTTGATTTATAAGCAAACCACCCTGAGAATGCTCCAAGGGGGTCTCCAACAATATCATATATTTTCTTCCTTGAATTATAATTAAAAACATTCTCTTAGAATTCTTTTTAAAAATGGAGGAAAAAAAAAGAAAAGACCCATGGAAGCCCAGCACAAAAAATGATGAAGCTGAAGGGTCAGGGGAAGGCAGAGTGTGAAATAAATAAAGGAAACACAATTTGGGGTAAAATCACTTGGCAGGAAAGATGAATGGTGTCATTTACAATCCTGCTGTCTCTCTCTCGGGTGGGGTTGTAACTTTATGGATGAAGTGATTTGAGCTGCTGGGACCATTGACATTCTAGAGAGTATCATAATGTCCTCAGCAGTCAGGGTCAGGAATGTGTATGGTCTGTTCAAGACTAAAGAATCATCATGCAAGTTCTGGAGAGCTGGAACAGCACCCTACTGAGCAGGAGTCACTCTTGTGAATTAACTTGTGTTCTCAAGCTGTAGAGCTTCCTTCAGAAAGCAAGCCTTCTGAAATTGTCAGCTCTCTGGAGCTGGCCTTATCCTTTTGCTGAGTGTTTTGAATAATACTTAAAATGCAATGATGTCTTGGTGTGAAATGCAGATAAATATCATTGTTTTAGCCGGGACTATCTGAACATGCACTCACAGCTGTTTTAATAGAATATTGAAGGCTAATTCTTTTCATAAAATACCTAAAAAAATAATTTAGAGCCTCTTTAATTTTATATGCTCATTGCAGATAGTTTAATCTGTCAGATCCATAGAATTAACCCTACACACTTTTAACAGAGGTAGGTAGCACACACTACAGATGACTTAAAATACCTGAGTGAAGAAGTGTTTACTTTCTATGGGCAGACTGGTAACACATACACTCCTTCATGCATGCACACACAAGATGTAGATTAATAATTAATTCATAACCTGGTATGGTCAGGCAGGAAGCTGCAGGCACAGGTAGAACATGTCCTCAGGATAGGTATCATATGAAGAACTGCAGATGTTTCAGATTGAATTATTTTTTTCATAAATATCTGAAAACAAATCTGTAACAAAACTGAACATTTCAGGCCGTTGTCTGCTGCAGATCAGCACAGAAATCTTAGTTTGTGTAACAGCTATTAATATATAAAGAAATAAAGCAGATAGGCTTTCAAAATCTCTGTTGCGGGGGGTGTGAATTTGTGTGAGAGAATATATGCATGGCTAGGGTTTGACGTAGAATAATGTAACACATGGCCCCCGACTGACTGCAGAGTTGTAATCCAGGTGTTGTGCTAACTGTTTTAATTGTGCAGTGTGGTACATACGCCTGGGGCTCAAATTGGGAAGGGAATTGGAAAGAAAACAGTGATCCTCTTGTTGAAAAATGTAATTAGTTTCATAAACATAGTAGTGGACAAAAGGAGGGGGTAGAGGTCCCTTTGTTTAAATGTTTACCAGTGCAGCCTTGCAGGTGCTCACATATGCTAAGTATTTATTGTCACTGCCAAAAGACAACCATTCAAATCCATACTTCCCCAAATTCCCTCCTTTAAAAGAAGAAACATACATTTCCTTTCTCACGTTCTTGGCCAGGAAAAAAATGCTCTTCCACTTTTTTCCAAAGGAATACACAGATAAGTAATGTGTGAGTTGATAAGTGGAGTGTCCAGCTCTCATAGAAAAAGCAAAAGGCATTCCTTTTTCAGAACCAACCTATGACCCTTCTCAATGACAAATTCAAGAGGCAAAATCAATGCAAATGTGCCAAGTTTCTTTCTCTCCAATTTCAGGATTGTTCCATACCTATTTTCCCACCAAGGTTTGGGATATTTTTTTAATCAGATTTTAAATGTCTCAAAGAACTGAACTTAGTTTTCAGAGGCTAAAAGATCCTTCTATCAGGGGAGTGCTCCTGCTGCTTAAAGTATTCATTCTCTGAATTTTGTCATGCTTCTTTCCAAAGTACTGTGTACCTTACTGATCACTTAGCCAAGCCAGCCACGGTGATTTTTCTCTTCGGGTAGTTCTCACAGCATCACCATTTCTCCTACTGCTGTGACCACATCATTTCACCTATTTGCATTTTCCACAAGGTTCAGGATTATAGCAACCAAATTCTGTTTTGCCCTGTTCCTGCATCCACCTCTGTTCATTTCATCTAAATTCCTTTGTCAAGGGAAAAGTAGTTTTCAGCAAAATTTCCTCACAAAAGACTATAGACTCACGTTGATACTAACATGTAGTTAATTTGTTTCAGTGTTGTCAACTTGTTTGAACCACAAAATGTCCTCAAAAAAAGTTAAATATCTGAATACTAGTTGCAACATTTAAAACTATTTCAACTGTTCAGTTCCAAATGCATTGTTAATTTACCTCTGAGGGTTTTTGTTCTGTTTTTTCTTGTGCTGATTCACCAAATTACAGAAATCTCATTTACTTCAAGTGCTTAGCCAGGACACTGAAACACGTCAAACTATAAGGCCTGATAATCAGTGAGTCATTTCCTCACTTAGTTTAGGATGTATCCCAGGGGAAGTGCTGTATCAGGATATTTGATAGGGAGTTAGTGAAGTGACCACGACTCCAGGTGTTCCAGTAGTGCATCAACTAGTGCATAGTGATGTTAATCTATCAGACTATGAATTATTGATACATAAAAGAAAATTATATTTGGAAAAGCTTGTGAAGTAGTCCTGAAAAAAATTAAAGAAAATGTTCCATAAGATCCTTGGAAAACACCCACAATTTTATACTGCTGAAACAAAATTATTGCAGAATATTTGTAATGCTCAATTACAGAAATGAAACTCCATAGAATAAAGGAAATACTTGGAGAGCAAACAGCCAGCAGCATTTGGAAGAAAAATTGCAGCCTGTGACGACTCTTACAGCCTTCTTGATAATAAAAAGTGGCTTAGCCTGCCAGCCAAGCAATCAAAAGAAAAAAAAAGTTAATTTGTAACCAAAGAAAAGACCACATTGCAGATGCTTCGATAGAAGACACAGCTTACATCTGCCTTCAGGATCCAGAAGCTGTGGAATGTCTGAAAGGGAGGGATATGTTTTGGCAACGTTACCTGATCCATGTGTCAAGGGAAGCATTAACACCATACTTCCATCCCTCACAGACCTAGACTGATGGAAGCAACATTCTCGTAAACAAATCACAAGGGGCCACCTCACTCTCCTCTCACTGCTTCTAACCAGGCACATCCCACAAAGCCGTATGTCTTCAGCAGTGTGTTAGAAGCCAAGCAAGACAGAACCAGTGCATTGACACTACAAGCAGCCAAAATTGTCACGTTGCTTGTACTATTTTTTTCAATATGCTGGAGTTTACAGGCCTCCTTTGTTATCACAGACACGTGCTGTCAGGAGAGCTTTCCAGACAGAAACTTTTCTTATGTAACATAGGTTTGTTTAAAACAATAAATAAACCAGGAGTAGGATGTCAAAGGAACCACAGCATATTACTAGAGAATAACATTTGAGAAAACACTTTCAAAGAAATCATGTTTGCCTTTTGTATGCTTTCCATAATTTCTTTTACGTTGTTAATTACCAGTGCAATTGCTGTTTTGTAGCTCGTCTTCCTTTAGATGAGCCTGCAGTGAAGCCATAATGTGGTGTGATGTAATATAGACTTTTGTACTTACATGGCATCTTTTATCCCAACAATCATAAAGCACAGCATAGCAGTAAGAATTAATTTGCAAATGGGCAAAGACGTTGCCTGTTTACTTATTTCATAGAAACACCTGAAATTTCCAAATCTGTGTAAGGAATTGTACTCCACAAAGATTTCAAAGACAGTCAGGCATGGAGGGATGTGGCAAGATGTAAGCAGGAGAGAGATCACTACCAGATAACTTTGCAACTGTTACTTAATTTTATCTGAGCATCCAGGCAGAATCTCTCCTTCCACTGCAAGACATAAGTGGTTTTAAACTCTTCATCCCACATGGGCAAAATGAGGAGTGCACCATTAAGATCATAATGAAGCACGAGCAGAGCCAGACAGAACCTGCTCTGCAAGCCTGCAAGGTGTGTAGGTACAATGCAATTCACTGATCATAACATCCTCTCCCACTTTGATTGTGGGATTTCCCCCTTGCAAAATAACCTCTCATGTCTCTGGAACTGAAAGCTGAAGAGTTAGGGGCTGGGAGTAGGGATATAGTTGCTTTAAAGCAAACAGCAGCACTATTTGTCTCAGTGGAAGAGATTTATCCCAAAAGTATTTGGAATGTTCTGCTTCTTGGACACTGTAGGACCACATGCAGGTGATCCCACTTTGTACTACAGAAGCAGTGCAGAGAACCACTGAAACAGAAACAGGAGAGCAGCAGTGCCAAGACCTTTCTTGCAGCATGTAACCAGTTTGTGAGTAAGCTGCAGCATCTTTTGGTTGTCTCAGAGTAAATATGGTAACAGTAGAGTGATACACACAATTGTGCTCACACTGTTACACCACCAGAGTGTTATGCTGATGGGGATGATGTGTGTGTTAGCAAGTAGTCTGGTAGGAGTGGGTCTGTCAAGCAAAACAGTGAGGACTTGGCATCCACACTATTCTGGTTTTGAGGGCCTGCTTTTGGCTTGGTTCTTTCTAGTCCCGTTAGCAGCTGGAGTGCAGTAGGTGCACTTGTGGCACGTATCTTCTGCTTTAGATTCATCCAAGAGGAATGGATGAATCTAAAGCAGCCCAGACCATTCTGCAATTCAAGCCAAAGCACAGTAAGGAGGATTAATCAGAAGCACACTCCTGAAACCAACTAAAATGCTAATGTATATGCACTTGGCATCATTCAAAGGTCTTTTAGCGTTGCGTCCAAAGCAGCATGGCGTATGCAGTTAGCAGGATGCTTGTTCCCTCAGTAACTTTCAAATTGGCTGGTTAATTTCAAGCATTCAACATGTGATACCAGGGCAGAGATCTTGGGTGCTGTGTTCCTCTGAGTTGGGGAAACACAAGTGGATGGGTAGGGAAAAAAACCTCCAAAACAAGGATCTTTCTGAAGATGAAGGCTGCTTTGTAAATTCAGCTATTGAAAAGAGGCTGCAGGGAATCCAGAGGGACAGCATAAATACCCCAGCAACAGGAAAAACTCAAATTAGGGCTCACACCTTATTAGACACAAAGTAATCCAAACATGAGACACAGTACCACAAGCTTCATACAATCCACTCCTCCCAAAATAATCTGCTTGCTTACATGGCATCTTTCTGTGGTTATGAGGTGTAAATTTGCCTGTCCTCCAGCTTGCACACTGGATTTTATAATGCCAAGAAGAGCTACATTGTTTTGCACAGCTTCACTGCAGGTGGCAAAGTTCAGAGCCAAGAATGGTATTACAGGCGTGAAAGGAAACAGCCCACACGTGTCTGCTTGCCCCACACTTAGGTCTGCAGAACAGGAGTGTGCACCTCAAGTACCTACATACAAGGGTAGGTCCAGTTTTCACCCACAGCCTTAGCTTCACTGCTGCATTCACCACAATGTAAAAATACCCCAGGTTCTTAGCTTACATGCTGCTATTTATAATCTTTGTGTGATGCCAGACATGTGCATATATCAGTATGACACTTTCAGAAAGCAATGCTGCTATTTTAGCAGCCCTCTAATGAACAGCGTGGGCGAAGCCACCTAGACAAGCTGATTGAGAAAAGTGTTGGTGAGGGAGGGCTGTGGTGGTCTGCTTTTTTTAAAAAAAAAAACTCACCAAACTATTAGGCTTTTTTTTTTTTTTTTTTTTCACACTTTGTTGCCATTAAGAATAATCTTAAATGGCCCCTTTCTTCCCTGGCAGTCGTCCCTCCCCCTCCCACTCAGCACCCCTCCCCCAGATGTCTTGATTAGTGGCTGTGTGTATGCTGGTCAGATTCTGGGATTAATGATGGCTAATTTGTCTGAGGTTGGTACAGCCTAGCCAGCAGGCTCTCTACCACCAGCTTTTGCTGCCATATGGGTAGAAGCAGCTGTTTCAATTACTTTCTGTGCCCAGATGTGTCAGACGAGACACCAGTGCTCTGCGGGGTACGTTCAGCCGCTCGGCAGCTAATTACTTCAATCGCGTGTCGAAGCATGGTGCTGTATACTGTAAAAGGGGGTTTTGAAAACAGCCGAGTGCCAGCTGTCATTACGGCTCACATTGATGTGAGCCTGATAGTCTGTGACTAGATTTTAACTTCAGCTTTCTGGGAATCTTAATACATACAGTGGATGTGTCTAATAATGGGACTATTATCTGCTTATGCATGTGCCTGTATGTGTACATATGTACTTTTGTTGCAGAGAAATGTGTACTGAATAATGAAAACTATAGAATATATTCTGTGTAATGTCCATATGTATACATGTAAAATACTTTCAGCTGGTGTAAACCAGACTAGCTCTGTTAACTTCAGCAGAGTTTCAGACACTTACACCAACTGACCATTTCCTTAGGCTGTGTGTACAAAACCTCTTTTGTTGTGTTTTTTTCTTTTGTTCTCACTGGCACCAGTATAAATTTGGAGTCATTATTTTTTAGTTAATACAGTTCCCCTGACATAAGGTGAATGTGACAAGCAGATCAGGTCCATCGAATGTCTGTCAATCAGTGTGACAATTTCATTCTAGATCTTAGTTGCTAGACTCAACAGCTTTGCCTCAGTCCTCTAGTTTTACTTGCAGGATCCTTTCAGCATCAATCCCTGCTTGATCTGGTGTTCATTGTCTCAGGTGGCAGAACCACATGTGGCTTTGGGCTGGATTCTTTCCTGGTAGGGACTTCTTTGCACTTGGCCATGTAATGGAGCCATCCAATGTACTTATAATGGAAAACATTAACCATTACACCAGCCCTAGTATACTGATAAACCAGTAGATCTGTGTTACTCTAATTTCTTTGTGGTCTCTACGATTCCCAAGAATGTTTTTCTTATACTGAAGTTTAAGTCATTTATAAAGGATATCTTTAATAGAGGACTGTAAGGGAGCAATTCCAAAATGCTCTTTCTCCAGCAAGAAAGATGGCTTACAAAGTTCTTGCTTTCTTCTGTCACCAGCTGTTCATTCCCATGCTTGAACAGTGGGCTTCCTCTTGGGTGGATCAGCAAAACCATGGTGCTAGGTCTCAGCTGGATCAGAGAACTTACTTGCTGTAAAAGAATGATTTATTTTCCTCTCAATGTCAGGGAGCAGATCTTGATTTAAAATATAGTAATACTTAAGCAACAGAAGCAAGTGTCCAGGGATATGGGTAGGAATTAACTAAATGATGAAGACTAGTATCTTAGTCAAAGATGTGTTTTGATGTTACAGTTTAGCCTGTCAATCCCAGTACTTGTTTGACTGGTGCTGTGTTGATCTGGGGAGATAAACTAGCCCAGCCAAAACAGTGACTAGGACTTTTTGACATGTTAACTTTCCCAGACATGATTGCCAGGATCCAGTAAGCATGAGCAATGGCCCCATGGAAATGAGATAAATTCAGCAGAAAAATCGGATGGCATCCTAGAATCATTTGCAGGATGAATTAAACCAAGAAGTGGGATTAGACACATAGGGGCTGAAGAAAAGCAAACAGAAGACCCTCCCATTGCACTACCAAGATTTTATTTAACATAGTACCATTTTTCTCTCAATGCACATAAGTTCAGCCCTGCAATAGTCTATTGGTTTAAATTCATATTTTCATTTATTGTACTATAATTCCCTGAGTACACAATCCCTGAGTGTAAATTAAAATCAAGCCTGTGTTGTCTACTAGGTGAGAGCCTTATAAAAAGGTTAATGGTGCAGTAACTAATGTCAGAAAAGTGTTGGGGTCAGCTGCAAAGTGATCAATGAATCCAACTGATATTTAAATTAGCAGAGCTGGTAGAGAGGGAAGGGGGATGGGGTGGAAGAAAGAGTGAGGAAAGAATCTGTTATAAATACACTTCTTACACAAATTACTACAAGCAAGTCTGAAAACAAGTGCAGAGCAAAGCATTTAATGCAATGCCATTGGCATTTTGGGCAAATACTCTGTAATTTGGGGTAGTTACATCATCATAATACATGTATTTAGGAAAAATAAACATTTGTTTTGTGCTAATTCTATGGTAATCAGGGTGATTGTACTGTACTTAGCTACTGTTTGTTACCATGGTTATTTCTAGTGGTTCTTGGTTATTAATGTCCTGGAAGATTCAACAGTCTTCAGTGCTATTTCAGCTTGCTCTCCTCCAATAGGCAAAAGTATCTGGGGGTTTGGGTTTTTTTATTCTAATGATCTACCACAGGGTTTTATAAACAAAAATAGATTTGCTTCTTGTCAGACGAACACTAGACACTAGATTTTTGCTTTGCACCAGTCTAGCAGTGTAAAGAGCCTGGAGTTGAGTGTCATCTATCCTCGCTAGTAAGCTTTATTTATATTGCCAGATGGGTGCAGAGAAGCCTTCATGTAAAGAGAATCAGTCTTCCCCATGTGTTTTCTGTGGTCTATAATCTCATAAAGATGGACGGTGTTGCAACATTCTTGCAAGTGAAGTAACGGGTGTCACAAAGAACAACATAGAAACACATTTTTTTAATGTATTCTAGAAGCTATTTTTAGTCCTTCGAATGAATTTTTAAAATCACAGAAGCATACTGGCACATACCTACCTCCATTTAGCATGATGGACATATTTGTTTGGGAATTAAGACTCAGATATTACAAGTTACTGCTGCTGATCTGTGATAACCGTGTATGTGTGTGCTCTTTATGAGAGTGACCAGGGCTAACTCAGCACATGACCGTGACTGCCTATTACTTAATGGGCTGTAACCTTTTCCTGAGTCCACGCTTTACCTTCTAATCCTATTTTCCTGCTCACTTTCTTATAACTTCCTACTCTGTTCCATAGTTAATGTATTGAGAAAATGTAAATAACGATTAAACACCACTTTAACAGGCACTGTAAGCAGTAGCTTGTGTACAAATAGCTTGTTTGAAATGCTTAGCATAGCTCTGTATGCAAGTCTGGATGAGGAAGGTACAGTTACATGTTAAAATGTAGAGATCCGAAAAGGTACTTTTTTTTCACTTATGTGTCTAGAACACAGTAAAGTTCACAGTTAAGGTTCTTTTGGGACTATTTTTACAGTGTGACACATCGGTGTATCCTGGGAATGTAATATGCTATATGAAAGACTGATAGGGCTCCAGACACTTCCAGACAGGAAGGAAAACTTTTGCAGCAAAACACCTTTGTACAGATTTATTCCTGATGCAGTGCGTATGATGTCCTCAGAACCAGCATGGTTATTCTTCAGATAAATGCACCCCTTCTTTACTGATTTCACTCTGTAAGAATGTCTAATGGAAAAATCAGGTTAAATCATATTCAGTAGGATTACTAATTGTATCTATGCATATTTGATAGGTAGGCTGAGACCTGCACTGGATCCAGTTTGGATTTGAATTGGGGGATGGCTTAATTCAAGGTTATCATTCTGTTTCCAATGGCAGAGCAGAAAAGCAATGATAATAGGGGAGAAAAGGATGCTGGTGAAACCTTTCCGTATCTTTTCCCACTGTGTTTAACTACATAAGCAGTAAAAAGAGAGTAATTGCACCTTTTTTTTTCAACTATGGAGGTCTGACTCCCTGTGTCTGTATTCATGCCCACCTGATGTTTTAATTTGCTTTTCTAAGTATTAAATTGTGGCCAAAACTGTAGAGATTGTCTCCAGATCTAGGAATTTATGAAGGTCCTAGTTCTGCCATCATTAGTTGGCTGTCAATCTGTTGCAAGTGGTAAGTTACAATAATGGAAATAAAATCAAGTGTAAAGTCAAAAGGGAGTCAAACCTGTGTTGGAAAGGCAGAATCTTCAGCAACAGAAAAGAACTACCAAACTCTCTTCATGGATGGAGCCTCAGTAGTGTGTGCAGGAAAGCTTTTGAATCCTGTGGACATTGTCTTAACTGTGTCAGAACTCAACAAATGAATTGTCATTTCCAGAAGGAAATGAAAGTCAGAAGTACAAATGAATTGCATAAATGTGACAACCTTGAAGCCTAATCAGCAGACAAAAGAGTGGAAAGCTTCCCAGAAATATTCCCTGGGGAGAAGTCAAGAATTATCTAATGTGGATAAATAGGTTAAAAGGATATCCACATTTTGGGTTTTGATAAATTTAGGATTGACAGGTTGAATGAAGAAGAGGTAGCCCTAAGCAGAAGCTTGTATTTAGGGTGAGATGTCAACTGAGGGAAAAACAGGCTTGAAGCTGAGGCGTATGATTTAATCAAGGAATCTGACAGACTCACCGAAAACTTCTTAGATAAGACACTGGAAATAAGAAACAATGTCAATAAATACATTTGATTCTCTTACTTGGTCCAAGAAGCAAGTTGGAAGTTGAGACAACATTCAAAAATACTTCATATCTTATGAAGCAGAGCAGAGGATCAAAATATCGAGATGTATGCTGGTATTGAGGGAAAATTTATGCTGAGGAAGAGCTTCACCAAGTTATTGAGAAACCTAAATAAAGAGATGGTTCTTGTCTCTGTGGACTTTGTAGCACAGATGAGATTGCATGAGTCTGGATATGGATTGCTAATGCGGGTTGAGCTATAAAATGAAGCAGGTGATGTCAAACCATGACAGAAACCAGATAGGCCCAGTTGGATTTGGGCATAATTTGTTTTGTGTTCATTGAAGTCTCATAGCTAGATTTATGGAGGCTAAATGGCATGGGAAAGCTTGCACAATGAGTCAATAGTTAATTCAGGATTAGAATATTTCACGGCTTTATTCCATGTCCCTATGGTGTATAACATATTTGCTTGTATTCTACTGAAAGAAATGGCTTTTGATACAGGCCTTTATGAATATATGCATCATATTCGGGGATTAAAGAGTTAATTTTAAGGTTTCTTTTGGTTTATAGTTATACATAAATGATGAAGAATAAAAAGTTACTATCCCATACAACATTAAATCGTGAATTAATGACCTGCAGTGTCCAGTTTGTAATATCATAATGTAATACCCTTTTGGAAAAACAGGTCAGTTACTTTGTGCAGAGAAGAATTACCAGGTCCTCAGAAACTGACTGTATAACACATAAAAGTTGAAGAAAAACACAGGTGAAAATGCAGCCCATGGAATCCTTTTAAAAGAACAGAAAGAATAGGCTAGATGAATGGTTTACTGCAGCCTTTCTGAACAGAGAGAAAGGGGAATGTGAGCATTCTTAAGTTACACATAAAAATAACATTAGTTTTTCTTCTACATTTTTACGATTGAGGAGGGAGGCTCACTGGTATCTAAGAACTTCCAGAGCTGGCAGATAACTCACAGAGCTCTTTGAATACGCTGCTACTCCAAGAACAAGACAGGAACCATCAAGATAATTGTCTGATACAAATCTTTTGTTAGAGTAATAGATTTTGTACTGTCACGATTCCTGAATTATAGCCATATGTACTAGTGAATGATGAAACATGTAAATGGTAATTCATCATTAACTCTGTGTATAAGAAACTAAATTATTCTTTTCAGTGCTGTTCTTGTATCTGAGACATGATACATTATGTTATGCTGTAATTTATAGACAGTGGATTCAGCCAAAAAGTTGTATTCTCTTCCAACACATATAGTTTAATATTTAGGCTTCTCTTCCTTCATTCATTCAATTTTTATTTAATTGTAATTTATTTCCTCAGGGAAAATTATGCATAGTGGCTTTGTTCCAGAAAAATGGGGTGCAGCTTAATATGGCAATTTTGGATTTGTCTAAAAGTTTTGATGCCAATAGTCTGTGTAACTTTGAGGAAATCACTCAGTCTTTCCATGTATACTGTAAGAGGGGACAATGATATACAGCTGTGCCATAAGGGTGTCACTTAATGTTTAGAGGTGTATCTATTGACATTTTCTATTTAAGAGAAACCATAAAAATTTCTAAATTTGAAAATCATAATTTGGCTCTCACTGTTCCATGGCATTAATTTATTTACCTTTAAATGGAACATGGCCTTTCAGTCTGTCCAAATGTGTTGCTGGTGGGGCACTGCTACTGAGGCAATTCAGACAAAGATCAGGAATAGGTGCTATTTTGGGTGCCCCAAATTCTGCAATCAGAAGAAGAAAGGCCTGGGAAAGGTATTCGGATTAATGGAATACTGATACAAAAGTGGTTGTGTGATTTGACTATATTTATTGACATTATTCATGCTGGCATGTTCTGTGCAAGCTATAGCACACACCATGGTGATCAAATAGATAGCAAAGATTTTGTGTATTTCAATCCAAGTGATAAGAGCAGATGAAATTAAAATCGGAGACAGACTGCATTACAGTTTAAAGGCCAAAGGAGGGACAAGGTTAGTATTAATGCTTAAGAAACAAGCCTTTGTAATTGCCTTTTCTGGAAAAGGCTTTCTGGTTTCAGAAAAGTTTCCCCCAGCTTGATGTCCATTTCCAATGGTTTTTTTCTCCCACTACATCTGTAAAACATAGAAGTGCTGTATTGTTTTATCTCCCAGGGAAGATATCCTTTCTTCTAGATGTAACCCTACCTCTAAATGACTTCAGAGTTCAGATTCCTGGAGGTGTAGTGGATATATGGCAATCCAGGCCGTAATTTACAATAAACCATTTTCTGACACCATTTCCATGACTTAATGCTGGAAGTATTTTGTTGGAGAGGCTGCCCTACACTGCCATGGTGAGGGAGACTTACTGTGTCATGGTAGATGTTTTATTATTTATCCTGTTGTGGTTATTTTGTATGCTGCCATAGACATTTTCTCAATTTGTGTTTCTGCCTGGACACGTTTTCTGATATCCCTCCTGGAATAGGCAGATGTTCCTAATGGACAAAAAATTCAATGTTTGCAGCATACACTGGCTAGTTTTAATATCCTTAAATACTGAAGAGGCTTTTCATCTCTCAAGAACAGGGTAGAAATCCTGAGTGCAATGTATGATGGAAAGTGAGCACAACTCTGGGGTAAAAAAACCCCATCTTCATATTTTTCTATATAAAAGAATGATTGGTCAAGGATGTTTTCTGTATCTCTTTTTTTTTTTTTTTTTGCTGTATTTTGGGGTGATACAGTTGCTTATTTTCACACAAAAATCAGTGATTTTGAAAATGTGGTGGTTTCATCATTAAATTGGGCAGTAAACTATATTGCAATAGCCTGGAAAATTAGCAAATACTTTCAGCTCAAGAGAAGTAAAGCTGTGCAAAGTAGTAGTATTTGGAATGCATGACCCTGCATGTCTTCTTGTTGAAGAGCATGCTTGGGACAATTATGCTCTTTAGTCTTTTTGCTCTATCTTCTGTAATTTTTGGACTGGTTACATAACAATCTACAATTCACCTTCTGCATTTATTAAGGTTTTAATGATAGAGGAGTAAGTGGTTTACTTCAGTTGGTACGTGCAAAAGTCCCATATGTTGTAAGATTTAATCCAGGCATAGTTTGGAAGTCTTCAGAAGGCTGGAAGTGCTATCCATTGCTATGAAACATTACAATGTAATCATCTTTCAATCATCTGCTTAGATGCTCGATTAACCAAAAAATACCAGTAAGAATTATTCTCCACTGGTTACTAACAGGCATCTTTTGCCAGAGAATTGGGATTGCAAGAACAATGTCAAGGAAGGACCCTGTAAAGATGAAACTTTTGAATTTTCTCTGTGTGTCACACTAATATGCATCTACTATGCAGCAAATATTTTTGTGTGGGAGAATATACTTTTAAAAATGTATTTCACACATGGCATTTTAATACAATTGCTTAAAAAGTGTGTAATGTGAACAGACCTCTCTCAGGAGATACCTTTTGGCAAACTGAAAAAGCCCTGTTCTAGCATTACAAAATCCCTACAGATAAATTTGAAATATATGTCCCTTTCAGTGTTTTGACAGACTACAACTGAATTACCATGAATGAAAGAAATCTTGGGGGTAGAAACTGGAGGGGAGGCGACTACTTTCACTTCAGGGACATATTCTATACAAGCCGGTGCCTGATGATACTCAGCTTCATTTCAGTGTTCATCATCACTAATCCTTAGTACAAATGAATATCTGCACTTTTAAACAATCAGAGGTTAAAGACGACTCAGCCATTCATGTGATCTCATTATACTATGCTGATTGCAGTACATCAGAGTTATTTATAACCTTAGTTCATAAAGTTGGATTTCCAGTAAATTAGTTCCTTTTCAAAGGTTAAATATTTATGTCCTTATTTTCTGTCTGAAACAGACTGTAGTTATGAACATGCACTAACTAATGAACCATCACAGCCATCTTCAAGATAAATAAAAGTTTTTACTTGGTATACTAGCTCCCAAAGCTACACCTTGCTTAAATTGCGTCTCACTGCTGCTGGGTGGATTTTCAAAACAGATCAATGTCATGGCAAAGACTTTAAACCATTACATGTATAGAGTCAGGCTCAGCCTCAATTGAGTGTGCAAAACAGTAGTAGTAATAATAATGATACCCTTTATCTGCTTTCCTCTACGAAGCTCAAAGAGGCAATACAGTTACCCCCAAAGGACAGTAATATAATTAATCCTTTCAGCTCTTTTTAGTTTGTAGCCTAGGGACAGGTGTTTTGCACTCCCAGAAAGCATAGGTGGGAGATCCTGTGTCGTCATTCTTTTATCCACCAATTAACACCAATTTGATCCAGCAGTCTTTGGTTCATTGATTTCTGGACTTGCAGTTCTCCCATTTACCCAACACGGTTGGAACACAGTTCTCTGAGGTTACTGAGAGCGCTTTCTGTTTAAAATAAATCAGTATATAATGAGCTAAGTTGCACGTTCATTATCTTGAACAATATAAAAATCTAGAGGCCTTTGTGCAAGAGGAATACCCTTTAACATATTGTCCTGTAAGAAGATACAGGGAAAAAATTGAATGGATTTGTCTAATGCTGATTTTACATTTTTGAATCAGAAATCAGCATAAAGTAATTATAAAACTCAACACAAAAAAATCTGTAATAAAGTAGAAAAGCATTAGTATTCAAAAGGCATTCAAGGCATCCTGCAGTTACATGTCACAGACATATTTATGCTACAGTTTACTTTTTTTTTCTCTCCTGGTGAATTTTTTTAAGCAGTAAGTAGTGGATACTAGCATGGTTAAGGTCTCTATCATATTTATGCTTGAAAGGCAAGTCTTAGTATTCATTACATGTCAAACTTGGAGGGTCTGTCTCTGAAAACATAGAGAATTTAAATCCCCCAGAAAACACAGACTCCCCTAAACCAATCCAGCTGTTTTCCAAGATCACTGATACTTTCTTCAGGTTAGACTCCAAGATCAGATTTTTTTTCAGTATCTATCACTTTTGAAATTTTCCAGCCATTTTGTGATCTCTGCATCCTAAATTCGAGGAGGAAAAACATGCTGAAACTTTCAAAGTCACTAAGATTTTTTCACTTGTATCCCTTCCTCTTGTATCCCCGTAGCTACCCTGATGTAAATCTGTGCAGAGTAAAGACTGTTTCAGCTAGGATGATTCATTTATATATATATCCGCTGCATGGGTAGACATAAGTCCCAGTTATGGATGTAAAAATAATTTGCTACGACATGGATATGAACCAACTCTTGCTGTCAGAAATCCCTGATTTGAAGAGAATTTGGGTCTGGAGGTGTTACACTGCATTGATGTATGCTGATGGTGTATCCAGCTGTCCACTTCCATGGCAATTGCCACAACCTTGGGCATTAGTGGAAGTGAGAACCCAAGTGACCTTCTCAGTATTTCTTTCAAGCTGCCCTTTTCTCCCCCAAAGGCCCTAAAGGTCTTCACTTGACTACTTCAAGCTGGTCACATTCAGTCTTTTAGAAATAGTATAGTGTGCAGAGATGTGAAATAAGTGGAACTTCTTTTTGCACCTTTTTTCCTGAGGCTCCTTATTACAAGAGTAAGGCACGTAGTAAAAGATAAATACTGTAACTTCAATTTGTTGCTAGAAGAATGCAGAAGAGATCAAAGATGTTGCCAAAACTTAATTTCCCCATAGGAGCTGGAAATTTGTTAAATTATGTACCCAGATGATGCTAGATGAATGGTATATCCCAGATTCCAGAGAAGGGAGAAAAAAACAATAGTACTTATTGTCAGTCCTGGAAACAATATTCATCCCTAAGCTGCTGCTAGAGTCTGTGGGTAACTTTGCAGTCATACAAGCTTTGAATCCCCTTCCCCACCCTACAGAATTATAGATTGGTGAGCCAGGAGAGATGATTACAATTATCTACCTAGCGTGAGGTGGTAATTTCATCGAATTGTGAAATTCACTATACCAAAGCTGTAACGTCTTTATAGGAAGACATCCAATCTCAATGTCAGTTGTATGAGACAAAAATAATTCCTGGGGTTTTGCGTGGGCAGGGGATAAGACCAGGATCAGTCATACAGTTGGTGTGGGACTGACCCACAATCTTTCCATCTCCTTCTTCAGAAAAGTAGTAATCCATATTAAATTTTTTTTGAGGGACTGTTTTACTACTTTTTTCTTTGAGTTTTAAAATTATGGTTGAATAATGATCTCCTAGTTGCCCTTCACAATCATGCCACAGCCAAAGAAGTTAATAAGCCACCTCTGTAGCAACCCTCCCTTCTCTGTACAGACATTTTTTACCACATGGGTGAACACAAAGAAATAATCAGATAGGAGATTTTTCTTCTAAATTAGGCCTCTTGTTTGTAAACTGAAAGAGTGCTAATGCAGTTCAAACTCAGCTGTGTACCACATACGCACACTCGGCCCAGGAGTATTATAAAGAGTGGGAGAATAGGAGGTTTTGTTCTATTCTTCGGTCTCTTTCTATATGAGAGGGCCATTCATTCAATCCCTATGCTTCTCTCTCTCTCTCTATTTCTCTCCATAATGCCAGCATTAGCTGCAAGCTGCTAGCTGTAAAAGTGCTTTGATGTTGACCTCTCACTGCCATTGACAGACCCTCATTGGTGGGTGAGTAGCAGAGCAATAAGGGCATGTGTGGGAGAAAAGAGGATGAAAGCCTGGACAGCTAGGAAGGGATAATATGAACAGATTCCTGCCTGTTCACTTAGTTTCTTTTTTTTTTAACTGGGTCTTCTGATTACAGAGGTTACGAACCAGTAAAACTTCAGAAATGACCACTGAAAGCCTGCTGTACATGAAGAATCAGATAATTGTTCCAGCTCTTGCCTTGTAAAATTAAATCAAGCCATGAACTAGGCAAGAACGCATAGGGGAGTTGAAAACATTTTCCTGTTTAAGGCAATGAAATAGTGGGGGTTTGTCTGATACATACAGTAATATTACAAGGGCAAGTAGCATGTAAATGGCATGGGGGTAGGGGACACAGGAGAGTTGCCTACTAATGATGTTGATTATTTTGTTTCTCATCTTGTGCCAAAACCTAAAGCATAACTCTTGGACTTTAAAAGGATCAAAATGGAAAGGTGCACTAAGAGGTCAAAAGAACTTAGAGAGGTTTCTGCCCCAGGGAGCACGTGTGTGCGTATACATAAATGTATGCACATAAAAAGCTACCTATTGCTCCCCACAGTGTTCCTGCATATAGTATAAGTGCTCCTATATTCAGATCACAGTGGGGCCCCTGGCCCAAAAGCAGCTTTGCACCCTCCAAAGAGAGCTGGGAGATTGAGGGTACGATCAGGACCATGAGCCACCTGGGCCCCCAGCCAGCTGTTTTGTGAAAGCGTAGTCAGCTAAGCTGGGAAGCGCGGGAAAGCGTTATTGCTGCCTGTGCCCTATTGAGGCAGGATGTCTCCAGCCACTTCACCTCTGCACTCCCCCTTCACCTCTGTGAAAGCTCTGCTTGTCATACTAATAATTAAACCCTAAGGCTCTAACTTGAAATGGCCAAAAGGCTCTGCAAGGCCAACGGAGGGAACAGGAGGGAGGGAAAGTTCACACAAATTTGTGTTAGAAACCTTGGTTTTAGATGCGATCTGAAGGACCAACTATCGCAATAAAGCTGCATGCCTGATAGTTCCCATTGCCTGTGCTCTGTAGAGTAGCATCTGATCTTCTGCTTGTTTGGGAGATGAAGAAATCTGTTCTACCTCCACTTCAGGCTCTGCAACAACTCTCTGTTGGCAGTGTTAGGTTGTCAGAGTTACTTAACTATTTTAGGTGAGCTGTAGATCATTGGTTCAAACCTGGCCTATGCCACTTGCAACGCACATGCTGTCATGTGGGTAACCGCTGGCTGGAACAAAATGAATCAGTTGTTGGAAGACCAGGGGAATGGGTGAAACAGGTGCCCATGTCACAAACCGCCATGCAATAGCATTCATTAGCAAGCACGTCAGCAATCTCGGCATTCAAATAATACTCTGTTACAAGCACTTGAATAAGAAAGAAGCCATCACTGTTATGATCTGGATTAGATTCCTTCTTTAAAAATTATAAGGAATTCAGCACACACTTTTGGTGCAGAGACTCTTCACACATTAGTCTACTAGAAAGAAAGAAATCTTTCACTGAATGATTAAAAATATTCACATTTTGGAGGGGCCAAACTTCTACAGCACTTTTTGCCTTGCTGTCTGCATTTGCTATCAGGGAACTAATTCTCCAGTCAATTTCACAGATGGTTTCCTGTCATTACTATACAATTCTATTTATTTGATAATAATTTTATAGGACTTTTCCAGAGGGATTTGGAATTACATGTTCAGCTTGTAGCCATTTTTAAAAGGTGTGTGAATGCTGCACTCAGTCAAAACTTCCTTGCCTAAACTTTTTAAATAGAAAATGCATTTTCAATTCAAGCAAGAAATCTTGCCAGAAGTGTCTTGGTTAAAGTTTTTCAATGCATTTAACTCCGTGTAAATGGAAGTGTATATAACCCTCTCTGTTCTGTCACTTTACCTTTTGCTCTTTTCAACCGATTTGAAATAAAGACTATTTTCCTCTTTCCAACAAGAAATGAAACAGGATTTCACTAGTTTTTCAAAGAGGTACCATTTTTTAACTTGAAAGCAGAATGTAGCTTATATTTTAAATTTCATATTTGCTTTTACTTTTTTAAAAGATAGCCATGATGAACTTAAAGACTGGGTCAGACACTGCACAAAACTGGGTTTTGTGCAAGTTGAAATTCCTCCCAAAAGAGAGTTATCTATCCTGATTCCATTCTTTTTCCAGAAAATATCTCCTCTGACATCAGCTTCTTGTTGATGAATATTTTCCTTGAAACTGTTTTTTAAAACTGTCCAGTCTCTGATAGGGCACTGTGTTGTTGCTAAGCTACCTGAGATTACAAGCCCTTGCTGTTTGGTGGGACTCCATGAGCACGGCATCGCTGGACCAAGCAAGGATTTTTTGTATGGTCATTAAGGAAAACAGGTCTTCATGGGGAACAAACTCTGTTCCACAACTCCAAAGAGAGGATGTTTGAATCTGGATTAAGCTCCTTGAGAGCTACGTTTACAGAAGCTTCTGCACTATGAGCTAGGCCCACAATTGTAAAAAAATGGTCCATTCTCTAGCGTTTTCAATTAACGAAGCCTTAGGGGATCTGGATAGGCAGTTGGAGTCTCTATTCAAAAGGATTAAAAATATATCTTTTCCAGAGGTACAGCAGCTGTTTTGGTAGGTACTTTGTATTCCGCCTGTCTGTGGGCTACTGGAATCCTTACTGTTCCCTGATGTATCATTTCACTCCAGTGAAAATCACAAGCGATAACTCAGGAGGCAGTAAAATTACAGGGGTCACAGAGTACCCCCAGTATGCTTGAAATCAGGTCACCAACCTCACTCAGCTGGCCCACTTGCTGATAACTCCCCTTCTCCCTTTTCTTCTCTCCCCTGTTCACTATGTGCCTTAATTATTAAAAAAAAAAAAAAAAAAAAAAAAAAAAAAGGAAAAGAAAAAGCCAACTCTCCAGGGCATAGAGAAACAAGTGCACTTGGACAGCTACGGCAATGGACAGTGCTGCAGTAAGGGAGAATACATGTCCACTACCCTTTGGTCTGATCTGGCTTTGTGTTGGGCATAGCTGGTAATATCATGCACTCCTATCACGCTTAGCAGTCTTCCAGCACTGCACAGAATGAAGCTCTGCCTCAGAGCAAGTCCTGTTTCAAAAGGAAACTCAAGTAGTAAATATGTGATTGTCAGCTGGAGTGACTGTGTTATTGACTCCCAAATGGTTTGATGAAGCATGTCAACATCAGTACTTTGCAATTTTATAGTATAAGCTGAGCGTGAAAAATGGAGTGAAGTAGAGAAGAGAAAAGGGATATGGATGCAAAAGGCAGAAAGTTTTCAAGTCCCAGCCTTCTTGTGGTGTTCACAGATGAGCCATGAGTGGTGGAATGAACTGGATCACTCTTTCAAAATCAGGTTTTTTCCCCAAGACCAGCCCAGTCAAGAATCAGCAAAATTTATAGGATCTCAGAATATTGTAGGGGTATTTTCTTGATAATAATGTTTGTTCCTTGAATTTTCTCCTGCTCTCTATAGGAAAGTAAGGACTCCAACCTGAAGGGTGCTGGGGGAATACCCAAAGCATCCCTTGGAGATTTCCAACATGCTAGTTATTTCACTGATGTCTTGTTCAGTAAATGCTCTCTTCATATGGTCTTTCTGATACCCAATCTTTTGTTTGGGCTTATGCAGCTTTAATTTTTGCTGATTTTTTAATAACAATTCCCTGGAAAATGCTGAGCTGGACTTCTTAATTTTGATAAATTGAAGTACAGGTACTAGATACCTACTGTACCAGATGCTTCTGCTCTGGGGGCTGCTTCTTCCTCTCTCAGAAGTCACTGCTTTCCATTCTTCACTAAGACAAGCTTTGTGGCTTTGCAAAAGTCCAGTTTCACTGAGGGTTTTTTGTGCAGTTTGATTATGTCAAAGCAAGAAAAAATACAGTGATGACTTGTTTTCCTAAAAGCCTCTGAAAAAATTTGGAGGGTGTGAGCTTTTCTGTTCTTCCTCACTCCAAACATGCTTCTTCCTGCTAGTTCTTTGCAGAAGGAGCTCAGAGATCACTGTGCTTTGCTTGTAAGTGAGAAACAGTCTTCCTTCCTTGCAGTGGAAGGAAGAGATGTTATAAATCAGTAAGGCAATGAATGCATTTCAGTTGCCTGCTCGGTAGGATGGGGGCAAAGAACTGAGGAAACCACCTACAGATGAGGCAGTTGTGTGAGTCATGAGAAGAGAGAAATATTCAGCACTTCTCAGGAGGTTTTTCCCAGTTGTAGAGAGGGAGCTGAGCACTTATGAGCACTTTTAGAAGCTCGTAAGTAAAACTGAGAAAATATTAAGCTCAGTTAGTACATGGACAGCTGTGAGGAGGCCAAGACCCAGTGTTTCCTTCTGAGGTGTACTCATCTTACCCAGGGAGCAGGAAAGCTTTCTTGCAATGGATGTTATTCTGCAGAGCTCCTCAGGGCAGGTTTGTTCTCTTGACTTTTAATATTCGAGTTTTTCTCTGTTTGTGCCAGAAAATATGACTTGGGTTTCATTTTATAAAAATAATAAAGCCAGAAAAGGTTAAACTCAGATTTGGCCTCTTTGCTTTCTAAAAGACAGCAATAGACGTTTTCAAAGGACCAATTCCAAGCTTTATTATACTACTACAAGGCCCGCAGGAGGGAAGAGTGTTACGCCCAACTTGTAGTGCAGACAGAGAAAGATGGATTTTTAAATTATCTACCTTTGCTTTGCAACGTGAACATTTCAGGGCAATTATCCTGAGATAATGCCTACAAATTGCTGAAGACTTTGGGTTTATAATTGCTCATGTTCATTTAAGGTTCCCAGCAGACTAGACCAGGAAAATCACTGCCAGTCAAGCCAAGGTTGATAGTATACGGTAACTGAGTTTTTCTTAGACAAGCAAATCAGTTTTCTTTAAGAGCAATAATTCTAACTAATTGTTTGGTTTCATTGTGTTTCCATAGCAGGAGCTGTAGTGCTTGGCAAGGCGGAACAGTGACACTTCCCATCCAAAACACATCCATGTAAATGGGCAAATTGAATTCCACTACATGAGGTTATTCTCGTACAGCAGAAAGTAGTCAGCAGCACTCTACAGCGTATCCCCACATTTCCTTA
The DNA here is from genome assembly GCF_031877795.1 of Strix aluco. NCBI lineage: Eukaryota > Metazoa > Chordata > Aves > Strigiformes > Strigidae > Strix > Strix aluco. Next base: position 16,092,272 of record NC_133942.1, on the reverse strand, counting down.
TTTACACACCAGTAGCCATTCCAGTTACCTTAGAAAGTGAATCAAGAATTTACAGTGAGATAATGTTATCATGTCAATGCAGAAAGAAATAACTGTAGCTACCTGCCATGTTTGTAATTAAAGAACATTTCTTAATGTAATATTTAGCTGAGGTTTCAAATCAGCAAGAACATTCATAATAAAGAACACAATTTTAAAGCAGGAATGTGTTCATATATTCAGGTCATTTGACTACATTTATATATGCCTGTTACCTATTTATATACTTATATGCCTATTTGTATATACCTATATATTTTGTATGCAGCCTTACTCCCCACTAGTTTTGTTGTGAAGCTCTGATAGCATTCCTATCACAGACATCCTCCACTGGCCCCAGGCATCCGTTAGACAACGGAAGATTCATTTCAGCATTATTATTTGCTAAGCACAATCAGCACTGGCCAGTTTAAGTGTCTAAACTCCAGCAGTGTAAAATCTCCCCTTCTGTCCCTCCAACTGTTGTCACTAGAGCAGCTGAATAACTGACTTTTCTCATCCAGTAACTAAGATTAAAGAACAAATTATAAAATAGGATTTAGTTGACATTTCTGACATTTTGGGGAAAAAAAGAGCTATTTCACACAAGAATCAATCCTTCCCCCCAAAAGTGCATTGGGTTATCAAAAATATTTTGCTTGATCTGTATAAAAAATGCTTGGGTTGTTTTCATGTTATTTTTTAATGCCCTTCAACAATATTTGGACTGAAAATATTGTCTGGAAAGAAATAGCAAAGTATACGGTTTAAAAATGTTGAAAGTGTGTGTCTAGACTTTTCTGAATATTTTTGCTTTTTTTGGGTCTTGTTTATTAGAATTTACAGATAACAGTGGTCAGTTTGAAGCTAGGTTTTTCAGTGAAGAAACTAATTTCCTGAAAAATTCCATCTAGGATTAGGAAGCAAGCAACATGCCCTGCCCCAGCACTGAAAATGTCATTAGTACCCTGTTTATGTACTACAGTAGCAGTTTCTAAATTTTTCCATTTTTAGTGGCTTATTGTAATGCTCAGTGCAGAAAGTTTTTGGAATTTGTGCCTTTATGAAGTTGAGGAGATCATATGCTGTAGTTGGATACAATATTGAAAGCCATCAGGTCAATACTCATCCTCACAGCCAGCAAAAATACCTGTTTTCTTCTGAGTTGCCCCTTCCCAGCTCTTTTTCATTTCTCACAAACTGCTGCAAAAATTATTTTCTGGGTGAACATTCAGACGGATGCTTTCTTGTTTGCTTCCTTCTGTGATGTCTCCTGGTGGTTTTGTTTTACTGTTTAGTTTTGTCTTTTCTTATCTGGCCTTTTGCAATATTTTTTTGAATGTCCTGTTGTACATAAAAAGGGCAAGCTGAAAAAAATTCAGGTCAGGGAGACAAGAGAGTTTTACGTCACCAAATTTTTGTTTTGGTATATAAAGCACAGAAATTTGAGCCCCAGATACTGCCAGATTGGTTTACAAATTTATTTGTATTTCCTTTTTCATGAAAATAAGTCTGTAAAAACCAGAACTGTTTCCAGTGGGCTATATGGGTAACAATAGCTAACTGATGTCATAGACAACAAAATCTAGGACTTCTAATAAATTATTGATGTCAAGAGATATTTCCAGAGAAAACCAAAGAACATATGTTACTGCTGGCAAGTGGGCTCTTAGAATGAGGAAAAATCAATTTTTTTATCCACAGTTCTTCTCAGCTAAAAAAGTAGTGTCTTTCCCCAAAATGGATTCAGGATACGACATACACCTGAATGAAATTTTTCATTATCTTTTTGAGATACTAACTTGACTAACTCTTATCTCCAAAAGATTGTTCTCATGGTGTAAAGTCTCCTATTTACTGGTGTCATCCTTTTGGATGACAAAGTGATGTCTCTTCCCATCTTCCTGGGCCTTAAAGGGATAATACAAAAGACTACTTGTAAATCTAAGAACATGTGTCTGGAATATCAAATCTACTTTGCTGCCCCATGTCCACCATGTTATGTTATGTTGTAGCATTCATAATCTGATCAGATTATATTTTAAACCTATCTGCATGCATTATAGTATTTTGGTTTGGGATTTTTTCCCTCCACTACACTCACTGGAAGGTCATTTCAGGAATCTTTACTCCAATAGTTAGAAACATCTTGTAATTCCCAAATTATGTGAACTCAGAGCCAGTTTATAGCCATTTCTTCCTGTGTTACCGCTACTCGTATATATCCTTATATAGCTGGTATAGACACCCCTGTTCCTAAATTGTATCTGTGTCCCTTTAAGCCATCATTTAGGTAGACTGAACAAGCAGACTCTTTTAGTTTCCTCTCAGAAATTCTCTAGTTCCTTGATCATTGTAATAGTCCTCTTTGCACCCTCTGCTCCAATTTGCATGCATGCTTCTTGAGCATGGGTAACTAGAATTTACAGTGTATTTCAGATAATGTCTCACCAGTGCTTTGTGTAGTGGCATTAATATTTTCCTCTCGTTATTAGCACTATTACAGGTGATGAATCCTAGGATTGCATCTGCCTTTTATATTATGGCACATATTTATCCTGTAATCAACTAGCAAACCCAGGTCTTTCTCCTCCTTTGTCATTCCCAACAGCTTCTAGCAGAAATTCTCATTATTAGTCCTTTAGTGCATGACCTTGCATTTTGTACTGTTCAATTTCATCCCATTTCTATTACTTCTGTCCTCAAGGTCATCCAATTCTTCCTGTATGATATTGCGATTTTCGTTTGTGTTGATGGTGCCTCCCAACTTTGTACAATCTGCAAATTTCATTTGAACACTCTTACTTTTTATGCCAAGTTTATTAATGAACCATTAAGTGAGATCGGTCTGAAGACTGATCTTTGAAGAACTCCCCTAATATCTTCCCTCCAGCCCCATATTTCCCCCTGCAGTGTATTACATCTTCACTTCCCCTGTCACCAACCCAGACCTTAAGTGTGCTGATTAATTCTCTATTTTCCCCCAGTGAACTAAGTAGTTCCCAAGTGGCACCTGCTGAAAAACTTTAATGAAGACTGGATACATTTTAAGAATTTTAATTTAAAAAATAATTTTTGTCAAAAAACCTCTTAGGATAGCCTGGCACAGTCTAGCTTCAGGAAACCAGTATGGTAAATGTTTGCCCTTTACTCCTTTTGATTCTTTCTTCAAATTTGTTCTAAAATCTAGTAAGCTATTAAGGACTGACTGACAGGTCTTCCCTAAATCCCCATTATCTACTTGAAGAAGAAGAAAATGATACTACAAGGTACAAGAAGTAGGTACAAAAGGGGTAGACACTGCTATTCCCTGCTCATGTTATAGTGCACCACTTTGCTAGCTCTATTAGCTACTGACAGTTGCTATTGGATCTGCAATTTCACGTGTTCATTCTCAGCTACAGATCATCCAGTCTCCTGGCCAAAATGTACTGACATTTTAATTTTGTTTCCTGTTTAGATGTAAATATAGATATACTTCTAAATTACAATGTCTTTGTCATTTCCTCTTAAGAGAATATAAAAGCAAGGTGTTCTTTAGGCTTGTGAAATTTTCTGCACTCTCAACCCATCCTTTCCCCCATAGCAATTTTCATTCCTTCTTCCCTTTTTCTCTTTCCATTCACTTAAATTATGTTGTGATTAGTTAATTTCCTTTCCGAAGTCCACCACATTTTTCTGAAGTTCCCGTTTCTCTCATCTCTTTTGCAGCATCCTTATGAACTGGGAGTCCCTGCTTGTATTCCAAAATTTCATGGCATAGTCAAAACTCCAGTTCCTCCTGGCCTGACAGTGTAGAAGAAAACATGCCAGCTGCATGCACACAACCACACTGCATTAGGCTTTGCAGCAAGAAACACAAGTGATCAGAGCTCCATAAGGCTCACCATGACATTTAACGAACCTTGATGGGTTCTCTGGCTCTTCTTTTTCTTCACTGGCTCATAGCTGCTTTGAGAGGTTTTAAGAGCTTTCTTGTCATGTCCATGTAGATTTGTCTCTCTCTGGAGGAAGGTCATGCCATGGGAGTGAAAAAACTCTTTTTTCAAAAGCAGTGTCTACAAAAGGTGCCCTGTAAGTATATCGTAAGTAGCACTAAAATGGTATTTGCTCATTTCCAAAAGTGGAGACAGACAGCATACCAAAAAAGCAGAGATCCTTCCTTGGGAGAGAACATGGCAGGAACTTTTGAACCAAGAAACAACTATTCTTCCTTCCACCCTGGTTTCTAACAGTGCCTTTCACCTAGATAGATTTCAAACTGTGTCAAATTTCCCTCTGTATTTTACCTGGAGCATTTCTAGTATGCATGGAAGAAGTATGTGGAGTTCAGCAAGCCATGGTTTAGATGAAGCAGCATAGCAAGCAGCATTCACAGAACTTGAATGTGATAAGCAGAAAACGAGCATCTTGCTGGCCTGGCTGGGTAGTTTAACAGGGCAGGTTGTATTGAAGTTTCATGTAACAGGGCAGGTTGTAATAAAGTTTTATTTCATCTCTTGGAGGATGCATTTACCTGATGGCAGCAATCTGTGGTCTTCCGTGGTGTTGTGCACCAGACATCTGAGGTGCACCTTGGAATTGAGTTTCTCATCATTCGTGTCTCAAAACCTCCAGAATTACTGTGTAAGCAGAGAAGAGAGCCCAATGTTTACTTTTTATGATCTGGATTCTCCTGCTCCATAGAGCATATGCCATTTGTTAATTATACTCTTTCTCTTGTGCTGTCTCTTTCCTGCTCTTGTTTATCCTCCCCTGTCTTTTACTTTACTGATGATTTGATCTCTGGTACTGCATCTCCTTAGCCCCAGCATGCTTTTTTGCACATTGGTTTTGATTTTGTTTTGCAATGTGGGATTATACATTTATAACAGACCCTTCTGGAGCCTGAAAAGAAGGAATATGTTTTGATAGCCAGAATGAGGAAAACATAATCTCTAAATCAAGATTCCCTTATGCTTGATTATTGAGGAGGAAAAAAAGGAGATTTAAAGCCTTGCCCTCAAACTCTTCCCTTTTTGTGGTCTGAGTCGCCTCTTTCAGTATCAGAAGCACTTAGCTTGTCTCCTTTGCTTATGCCACTGCTGCTTGTGTGCAGTGAGCATGGTGTATCGCAGTGTGATACCACAAGGTGTGGTGATGTAGCAGCCCTGAAACACGCTACTATGGTTGTTTTCTAATTCCTCATTGGGGTACATCCTGAAAGGAGGCCTTGGCGAGCTAATCTTGCACACAAGGGCAGTCTTGCTGAATCACTGGTACAGTTGTGGGGATGGGGTTTGGGGAGCTCTCTTCCAAAGAGGCGCCAGGTCCCATTCCAAGACAAAAATCAAATCTGTTTTGCTTTAATGGAGTTGTATTATGCTGCAATGAATTCTGGGCTTCTCCCATTTGAATTACCAGGACACCAGAAGGGATAGATAGGGGCAAACTAATGAAAAGAAGAAGATAGAAAAATGCCTAAGGTACCAGTCAATGGAGAAAAGAAGGGCTCTGCCATCAAAACCTTCCCCAGTGAAAAGACCCAGCAGGATACAGTGACTAAACGTATTCGCCACAGCACTGATAGTTAAAGGAAAGTTACTTTCATTCACCAGAAGTGGAAAAAGATATCCGAAAAAGCCCTTTGCCTTTTTATTCCCTTAGTTCTTGTCAACAAAGTGAAGTTCTGAATGGCAAGGGGAAAATCTTCTCCCTGCATTTCCAGCCAGTGCAGCCTGCCTGCCGTGTTGCTGTACATGGTGGGGAAATGATCACTCCCCTGAAGAGTGATTACAACCCGAGCAATAAAATGGTGACACTGTCGATGGAAGGCTGTATTTTGATATTGTGTTTCCTGTATTTCATTTCCTGTGTGAAGCCCAAGGAGAATTTTTTTCTTTTTGTGCATGTGGGGGTTCAAAGGCTGAAATACTCATCAAGGTACTTGAGGTAAGTAGGAAAGGAGAACAAACTCTCATTGCCATCAGAAGATTGTGCTTCCTTTCTTTGTGAAGAATCCAGGGTGATTTCTGGGCCAGTCCCTTTCCATGGCAGGCAGTAGATATCATCCTATATTCACCTAAATACTAGGGCAGGGGTCTCTAGTGTGCTCTGAGTTTTATAAACTCTGGAAAGATCTTTGTATTCACATAGCTAAATGGTTATTTGGAGTGATGTGGCGAAATGTCTCAAGGAAATAATTGTTCAGAGAAGTGGAATGGTCCAGCAGCATCTCATCTTCCATACATTGCTAGCAGACTCTTATAAATGTTGTTCCAGAGGCTCCCAGACCACAAACATCTAAGTCTTGGCCCTTGGTTGTGCTGAAGATCTTTATTTCTTGCATTACTGTGGAATATAGGGAGTTTCTCACAGGCTAGAGAATTTTCCTGTAATGCCTAGGGTGTTTTACCACTGCCAAAACCACCAGATTGTTAGGGTGATTTGTGTTTTAAGCACACTGCTCCCCAAAACATCTCTTTTCGTATGCTTTGCATTGTAATACTGCATGTGACATGCTGCATTGCACTTATCTGTCTCTTATACTAGAGAGTTTCTTCTCATCTTCTTTCATGGATGGGAGCAGAGTGGTTTAAATCAAAGCATTTGACTTTGAACCTCTCTTGAGCTGGCCTTCAGGCAAGTTCTTTCTGATCAAAGACAGAAGCATACCAGGGTCCAGGTATTAAGGCTGAATAATTGGTTCAGACTAAAATAAGAACTGTCCCAAGCCTCCACAGAAAAAGTTTTTATGAAGTTTAAAAAAAGTGTAAGTAACTTTTTGGCCCTTGTTATACTTTTTCATTTGCTGAGGGAGTTCCACTGCAGAGACTGCTAATGCTGGATCTGACCACATTCATGCTAGAAATACTAGTCAAATTTAACAGTCGAAGCTTATCAGATTACTTGAGAAACAGACTTAGGGGTCCTGAAGCAGAGTGGCTTTTTGTATGGCAAAAGGTGGGATACTATCAGCACAGCACATTATAACTGAGGTGATTTTGAAAGATCGTGATTTCTCCTGTAGCACAGGATTCCCCATTTCTCTGAAGAAATGCGTATAGCATGTATTTCCACAGCACGTATAGCAGTGGCTTTCCTGGAGATATCACAGACCCTTCAAACTGGGGGGAGAAAAACAAACCAACAACCAGGCAATCACAAGCAATTTACCAGACGGACCGGGATGCCTGTAGCATCCCAAGCAGCCTGAGCCTGTCTGCCTCTGTTTAGGATAAATACTGAAACCGCACCTCTGTGAACTCTTCTGCCTTTGCCCATCAGTAATGGGTATATAAAAAGTCTATGCCTGGGGATCAGCTAACGGGATTATTCACAGACACAAAATGAAGCTGGCCCAATCCTGACGTCCTTTGCAGCCCTCCCTTGCAGCCCGCTGAGAGGGGCAAAAGCAGGATCAGGCTCCAGGTCCTCATAATTTTGCCCGCCTTTGAGGAATGTGGAGGGAATCTGAAAGGGGGGTAGCAGTGGAAATAGGCTCACGTTTTTGTTGTTGTTGTTTTTCATTTTTAATAGAACAACTTTCAGTCCTAAAGGAAACCCTGGTGAAGTGGTGAGGCTTTTGTCTCTTGCTATAATGCCACTGGGCTTTGGATTGACCTGTGTGATACAGTGACACTGTGTGGTTTGAATTTTTACATACAGCTGCATAAAGCAATTCTCATGTAAATTTTGGAGGTAAATAAGCCTGCTGTTGGTCTGCTGCATGGACACATATGCTCAAACCATTAGGTTTGAAAGGAGATTAGAATTAACCCACCCGTCTCTCACTGGCTCGCTCTTTCCCTCCCCACCACGCAGCTCTTAGAAGAGACTAAACCACCTCACTGTTTTAGCGAATGGCAGCAGAGTTAAGGCTGACAGAAGAAGAAAATTGTTGTATCCCCTCCCTCCCCCCCTTTCCACACCCACAGAGCCTCTGCTAGAAGCAGTCTGAATTTAGACGAGGCCACGAGCTGATTACCATGGCACAGGCGGTCAGGTTGGAGTTGATGCACTTCTCTCACTCCCTCAACCTCTAAATTGCACAGGAGTGAGCTGAACCCCTTCGGTTCCCACTGTGGCAGCAGGAAGGCTTGGAGCCTGGTGTATCAGGCCTTGTGTGTGTTATCTTTTGCTTTGGATAGCTCCATTACCTCCTACTGGGCGGGGAAAGCTTTCAGAGCCAAAGAAGCTGAAAAGTCCTTTCCAGGCACCTGATGCTGGGATATATTCAGGTGCTTCTGCAGGGCTTGAACGGGCAGGGTCTCACCCAGCAGCCAACAGCAGGCAGTGGCCACTAGCTACCATCGTATCTGGACTTGACATCTCAAAGGCTTTGCTTTCAGACTGAGGAAGGTTTTCTCACATGTTCTTTAAAGGCAAGAGAGAGACAAAGCGTGTGCGCGCGCACATGCGCACAAAAATGCAGAGGGGGTGAGTGGGCTAAGGGGAACCTGGCCCGGGGTTGGTTGTTTATGCGAACTTTAAATAATTCATTTTTGTCCCTATTGAGCTCATCACAGCGTGACAAAAATAAACGTGTCTTCTTGGCCTATTGTTTGGAGCTGAGGATTGTCAAGCGAGAGGAAAATATTACAGTGACTGAGGGAGATACACGCAAGAGTGTGACCTTTAACTGCAGTACCTATAACCAGTCTCATCAAATTAAAGCACTGTATATTTTCCTTAATAATCTCTGATTAGGCTCGGGGTATGAGCGGACACGAACGCCCGCCATTGCTATGCAGCGGGAGGCCTGCTAAGCACCAGCCGAGCGCTTGGGAATAAGTGAGCAAAATGCTTTAATTTGATAGGGTTAGAATCCTGCAGGCTCCGGGGTGAGAAGTCAGCAACAGCTCCGCTCGCACTGAATATGCAGAAATAAAAAAGTAAATTGCTTACATCTGCTGCAGGCAGGAGGGAAAATGATCTGATTGGACAGGCCGAGGGCTCTCCATCTCTTTTGGGTTAGAAAGAGGGGTTTGGAGCATCAAAAGCTCGTAATTGGAGTAATTCTGAATTAATGGACATATACACACACACACACAAGCGCGCACACCATTTTGAAGCAGCTGGTCACAGGATGCACATGCTCAGGAATGTTTGGGGATTGCAAAAATGCTGTTAAAAATGTTGTCCCTTATTCCTAATATTATTGGCATTTGGATTTCATGACCTGTAAGAAGTGCAGTAAGTACAAAAAGCCCTGCCCATCTGCCAGAGAAAATTGTCTGCCTCAGCCTACATCTGTTTATTCACAATACAATTATTCTATCTCTCTGTCTGTCTCTCTATCTCTGTTGTATATCTGTTCTTTCATGTCTGAGGGTCTTTGCTGTATGCAGAATCCCAGGCTTTAGCCTTGCCATCTGATACTGTATTTAATCTATGTATTTGATCAATAAGAATCAAAGACAAGGCTCAAGGTCTTTTTGGCACAAGGCATTCAGCTTTGTGTCGGGTGTCAGAGGTTGTCTACAGTGTCACCTTGATGGTGTCACACTAATTTGTAACCTACTTTGCTTGCCTCTGTGATCACGGTCTGCACTGGTTTTTTTCTTCTCTGTCTCTCTTTTTTTTAATGGTTGTTTTTATTAGTTTGGGAGGAAAGAGGTGGGGGAGCTTAGAGGTGGGAGGCTGAAGACATTAGCTTAGAGATTTAAGGAGCACTCTTCCTGACTCTCCTCCCCCACCTCTCTGGTTTCTCTCTGCAAGTCGTTTAGACCACAGGATAAGGGTGTTACCTGTACCTGATGGGCACTGTATCCCAAGGGGGAAGACATTACTAAATCCAAAATGACCAAGGGAAGAAATGCTGCAAGGCAAACTTTCAAGAGTGGTTTCTCAGCTTGCTGCTGACAGGGAAAGGCAGGCACACCAAACCCAGGACTGAAAGGCCAGAGTCCAGGTTTCAGTCCACTTCTGGGTAAATCCACAGAGTAGGTACATCTCTAAATTTCACTGATATTTTTCTTGGAGCCAGGGTTCTTTGGATCTCGCACTGATGCACAAACTTGAACAATTTGTTCTTTTATGGCTGCCTAAGGCTGTACTGCATCATTTCAATGGCCTTTTGTCTCGTGACAAGTATTGCAATGCCTATAATGTACTAAACATTCTAAAAATCCATGTAATTAATTCCCCAACATATCTAATATAGAACTATTATCTTGAGGACAGATAAATGCAGTTTTTTTTTTTCCTTTGCCTACACCTCTTCGTTTTCTGTGCCATTATTTAACACAGAAAATAATAGCACAGTAAATGTATTATTTAACTCTCTCATTTAGAATTGTGTGTGTGTGAAGGCACTGCACAAAATGAGGCTGTGTTCAGACCCAGATCCTTAGATGTAGACTGCAGGCTCCGCCACAGCCTTCCCGAGGTGCCTTGGAAAGTCAGCCAAAATTTTCACAATTAAGTGACTGACATTAAGCATCTATTTCTGAATCTTGTTTTCAGAGGTACCCACCACCCACAATGGCTGCAAGAATCAATGGAGACTGGAAAACTTCAGAACCATGCACCTCCAGCCAGTCCACCCAATTCTTCAGCTTGTAAGAATTCATATTACAATATTATTTAATGAATTAGTGGGAACATTAGGACTTAAAAACAGCAGAAGGTCCACTTACCCTGGGATTGTGTCCCTAATAACAGCTGGTGTGGATACTTAAGGACAAAGTACCTGAGAGAGAGCAAATAGGGAAAAAATCCAGTCATATTCTTAAAAACCACAGGCTCTGGGAAAAGGGGGGGGGGGGGGGGGGTAACTGAATAGGTTTACTGTTACAATTGAACTGTATGTTACGGTTAAGATGTATTTTGAAGTTGTCTAGAAGAAGGGACACCCTGAACGGATCCCACACGGTCTTCAGACAATGATGCTTTTTATGTCTGAGCTGTCCATCAGCTACTGGAGATAGAAAATAGGGTTGATTTTACAGGTTTTACTCTAGAAGCTTCTTTGGGGAAACCGGCTATTTCTTGGTTAAGGTGCCGCGTCTCTTGAATCACTCTGCTCCGGTCTCTGTCGTAGAGAAGCCTCTTTTGTCTGCCCAGCCATGCCTGCCACAGTCTATTGGAAGGTATTTGTCAACAATTATATGTCTATTAAGGACAAGTCAATCAGGCCATGTGCAAATAGCCAGACCTCCGGGGTCTGCCTATTGATAGGGACCTGTCAATAGCCAATCCAGTCTTTTTTCAACCAAACAAGAAATTAAGCACTCACCAAAATCATTGCTAGTCTAAGTCCCTACGGCCCATTTTTATTCTCAGAGTATTGGTCCCTTTTTTTTGTTTTGGGCTAATATTTATTTTGAATAAACAAAAGCGACTAGAAGGCGCTTGTTAAAGAGCTGTTTTAACTGTAAGAAGAATGTCTCCTCAATGTAATTAAGAATATTACCAAATGGTTGTGCTTGTAGGTGGCTGCAGTTAATCCCGATGGCAGTGAAACTATAAAGGAATTAATAACAGAAACTTTAAATTAGCCCAACTGTAATTAATATCTACAGTATATAAATATCCACTCTTCCACCAACACACATTTCAGACATATTTACCTATATTAGGCTGAGGAAGGTAGCAATATTATGCAATATTTTCATGCATATTCAATTTGTAAACTCAACAGTTGATTTTGTAATTTATATTGCAAATTACTTTGCTATTTCACACACGTGAGCAGGAGAGAGAGTGGGAGAGACAAGACAGTGTGCTAGAAGCATGCTTTAAACAAAAGCCTCTAGCAAAAGCCATGACATGAAAAAGATGCTCCATAGGGCCATCTCCTTTGAACTGGCAGAACTCCGGTATCACAGAATACATTGGTGTTACACAACAAACGGCAGCATTAAATAACTTTGCACAGAGACCTGAAATGACCACAAATATTGAAAGCAGATGTAGTATTTAAAGCAGAAATGATACCTGATCTGTCCTTTACAGAATCATCACAGCTGGCTTTGTTAGTAATTACTGAAGCAAACATTCTGTCCATCAGGGTTTTATTTCTCTTCATTTCTACCCCTCAATCAGGACAAATATGGAGAGCTGAGCATTTTTTCCCTAATATTCAAGCACCAAATTAATAACCAGTAACTCCATTAATATTCAAATTCGGCATTTACCCAGTAACATCCTTAAAACGCCTATTCTTTGAACTAAGGTGATGCATTTCTGCCCTGAAAAATTAGTAGAATGCAAACATCTATTCTTTGCAAAATACTGCACAGCCACTGGAGGATTGCTAGGTATAGTGATAGTTCTAATTAGGTTACAAACTTTCTTATATTTTGAATTAAACCTTAACCAGGGGAGAGCTTTTAACTTGACTTTTATTGCTGGCTTTTATCTTGGTCTTATTTTAGTTACTTGTTTCATTAAAAAAATGAGAATTACCTTTTCAGTTTCCCATTTTAAAACCATAAAATACTTTTTTTTTAAAGTCTTCCTGATTGAGGATCCTTCTTTAATTCCCCACCCTCCCCCCAGACACGGACCCTTTAGAAAACAGCTTTGGTAGTTCTTTAATCTGATTTTAGCAGGTGCAGCACGTGGACGAAAGCTTTTCAGCAGATGCTTTGAGAAAATGACCATTAAAGGCAGGCGATTTATTTCACTGTAAATACGAGCTATTTCTGTTAAGGAGCCCTAAAAACATTCAAATATGTCAGTACACAGGTTTAGCATGCATGCTTCCAGGTTCTCTGAACATGCTGTGTCGTGTCAGTTTTCACATGTAAAATTAGCTCTCAAGAGATCATTTATATAATAATTTAACTTCACAGGAGATGAATCTATAACATTAAAAAGCCCCATTTAAAACAATCTTTCATATATATACGGACTCAGAACTATGACACTTACCTCTCCAGTAAGTACCAAATAAAAGGTGTTTTTGTAAAAGCTTTTAATTTGACTTCGTTTTTACTTCCCTGAACTCAAAGGGACAATGACTTCACAGATAACTGGAGCAGTTCCTAAATTCATAAATTTTAAAACCACAAGAGATCACATCATCTGACACCGTACATAACAGAGACCAAAAATCCTATTACCCATTTCTGCCCAGCTCCTACTGAAAGGAAAACATGTACGTTTAGAAATTATATTTTAAAAAAATATGCCCATCTTATCGGCATTGATGTTTATCTGGTTGATGAACTTCTTTAAAACATCCAGGAAAGGTTTGGGGGGGCTTTTTCTTTTCAGTTTTTATTCAAGAGAGAAAGGGCAAATTTTACATTCAAAGGGCTTAAAATGCTGCTAAAGGTCTGTCTTTAAATTCCCTAAAGTTTAGGGAATTTAGCGAGAAGGATGATGGCTCTTCTGCTCTGCATTCATATTTACACAGTAGAACAGCCTGCAAAGAGCATGACTCTCTAAACAGTGTGAAATGGGCTGTAATACCTTACAGTAAAGGGGTGAGTTAAGGACAGAATATTTGCCTTTGAATTTTGGGGGTTCTGGTTTTTTGTTCTTGGTCAGCTTTAGCTGACTTACTTGCTATGAAATATCTTCTCCACTATGCCTTCTAAAATTGCATTTTGTTCTCTTTTTTTTCCCCTTCATTAACAAGTTATTTTCTTAATATTCATGAAGAAAATATAATGCAAGAGAAAGCTCTGTAACTTGGTAGGCTGGGATCTAATTCAGGACTGCACAGGGGGAGCTCGTTACTGATACCGGGGTAGCACCGACTCGCCTGTCCCTATGCTGCTCTGGTAGAGCTGAACGCTTGCAAAATTCAGGATTACCTGAGAAAAGAGTTTAAACATTTCATGAGGAATAGCACATAATAAAGACTTAATCACTCTGTGTATATTTTTCAGTTCTTTTATGTGAAAAAGAACGTAATTTTAATAGGCAGGAAGATGTTATTTGGGGGTGATTTTGTGCTAGGAAATGGCAGAAAAATAAATTGTGTTGTACGCAAAATATATGTGGTATAGGCACTCCAGATTTCATGTTTGTTAGTTTAACAGTGCTTTTTCTGTGAAGCTGGTATTTGTATTAGGTGGTTGCCATTTGAAATACCTGTGTAAAACAGAACAGGGGACTAAACAAACAAAGAACAGCCCTGCTCTAAAGCGCAGAATTTCATCCCCTCCTCAGGGATGGCGAGGCAGTTAAAAGGGAAGGGGTTGTGCGTGTGCCTCGAGCGATTCCCTCTTCACCGAGTGGAGAAACAGACTCCGTCCAGAGAGGTTGCAAAAGGGTAACAAGTTCTTGCTGTGATTTTAAACTCTGTACGGGCAATGTCTGTCTCTCTTTTGATGAGTTAGAGAGATTCTTCTTCATGAAAAGAATTGCTACCCTCTGCCCTAAAGTTGCAGCGTGCTCGGTTCCGTGTCTCGCATGACACGGCTTTCTGCTCAGCGAGGACACGCACCGCATAGATTACTAGCCATGAAGTTTTCTCCTACTCCAAAACCGAGTTCAGTGAACACAGGTTTGCTACAGATGCAAAATCTTAACATATGTGGGGGAAAGTGGACATAAAGTCACCGTTTACCAAAAAAATAAAATGCAACCCCAGCATTTTGCAACAGATGACATCCTGTTACCATAGGTATAGCTTTCTATATGAGAAAGGGATAGTGCTTTCGTGTGCCCTCACTGAAAAGCATGTACAGACAAAAATAGAGAATGCAATATATTTGCATACAGCTCTGTGTACTGGAATACGGCTCGGAAACTGCTAAGGAATTTTTCTCATTTTACAAATTGTTAGGGCTCAGGGTTTGCTAAAAATAATCTTTT